>NC_087512.1:84164653-84254653 GCF_036417665.1 Passer domesticus | reverse complement strand
TTATACTACATTATCTTACATTGTATTATATCATATTACAGTATAGTATATATTAAATTGTGCATTACATTATAGTATAGTACAGTGCATATTAAGTTACATATGATATATTATACTATAATATATTATACTATATTATACATTTTATTATACATTATATTATTTTATGCATTATATTATATTACACTATACATTAAAGTATAGTATAGTATAGTCTATAGTGAATTGTAATATTATGTCATATTATATTATATTACAGTATAGTATATATTAAATTATACATTACAGTGTAGTACAGTTCATATTACATTACATATTATATATTATATATTATATATTATATATTATATATTATATATTATATATTATATATTATATATTATATATTATATATTGTACATTGTATATTGTATATTGTGTTTTTTATTTTATATTTTATATTTTATATATTATTATGATATTATATTATATTAAATTATATATTATATATGATTATGATATATTATATTACAGTATCTATTACATTATATAGTTTATAATGTAATAGATATAGTATATAGTATTTATATATACTATAGTATGATATATTATATTATACCACATTATAGTATATACTCTACATATATATATATCTATATATATAGTATATAGTATAATATGGGGTAATAGATTATATTATACTGTGGTGTATATTATAGTTTATGTTTTATTGTATTTCATTTTATTTTATTTTATTTCTAAAATGGTAAACTAACCTATACTACAAATAGAGAAAGGATACAGACAGAAGGGTGGAAAGAATGATTATAAAAACTCATGACTCTCTCCTACAGAGTCCCGACCCAGCTGGCTGTGATTGGTCATTAAGTAAAAACAATTCACATGAGACCAATCAAACAATGACCAGTTGGTAAACAACCTCCAGACCACATTCCAAAGCAGCAGAAACAGGAGAAGCAATCAGATAATTGTTGTTTTCATTCTTCTCTGAGGCTCTCAGCTTCCCAGGAGAAGGAATCCTGGTGAAAGGGTTTTCCAGGAAATGTCACGGTGACAAACTGCCTCTTGCTGCTCTTTCTCCAGGGGCTACACGGGCAAGAAGCTGCAGGACAACATCCAGTGCGAAATATTTCAGACTCTGTATGAGGAGGCTGTGCTGTCCTATAAAAAGGAAATTGTGCACCAGCTACCCAGCAACACTCCAGAGGACCTGGAGAGAAATTTGGATCAGATTATGCAATGGATTGAGCAATGGATGAAGGACAACAACTGACTTGTGGTGAAACAGTAACTGCTGGGTCTCTTCTTGGGAGGGAGGGTTTAATAAATTATATTCATAGTTATTGTGCTGTAAATGAACGTGAATTTTGTGGTAACTGCCTGGGAGTAGAAGGAGGTTGAGAGGATTTGTAACAGCACCCTGAGGGGCTGCAGGAGAGCTGATGCAGTGGCTGAAAGGATGAAAATGAGGTGGCTCTCCTGAGAAGCAGAGCTGTGTTCAGTAACTGAGAATTCTTTAGACTTCACAATTGAAACCAAACCATGAATTCCCTGTGAGAAGACGGTAAAATCCTGATAACAAGTGACAGTTGAGGCACGTTTGATTTCCAGAGTGTGGAGCAGTGTCCTGGAAAGGAGTTGGTTTGGTGCTGAGTTGTGGGACTAAAAGCTGCTGTGCTCCACTGTGGGGTGGGCGTGTGGGGACAATGCAGAGTGAGAGGGTTTGGTGCAGGGTAAGGGGGGTCCTTAGCTTGGGAGGGAAAATAAATTATGTGAGAGTTACTTTAGAATGATTGCACAGAGCTGTGGGGATTCCTTCATGTGTAAGGAGACATCACTGTGCGAGCACCGGTGTGGAGTGTTGAACAATAAACTTCATTTTTCCTTTTTCCCAGTCTTCCCCACCCCCTGTCCCAGTCAGGGGAAGAGGCCGTGTGAGGACAGACCCGCAGGGATCCCCGGTGGTCTCGGGTGCAGCAGGATCTGCTCTGGCTGCTGTTAGAGCCTGGGCCCCAGGGGGCAGGGCTGCACAAGGAACAGGAAACCTGTCCTCAGAGAAAAGCTGCCTGGAAGGAAAGCCTTGTGCAACATTCTGTAGGAAGTGCTTGCTTACAAACCCTTTGTGTACACCAGTTTGGGTAGTAAAACAACTTTCCTGAAAAATTCTGTTGTGAAGAGAGTTGTTGTTGCATATTTACAGCTTTATTTTTTTATTCCAAACTCGCCGTGGGGTTTTTTGGGGGTTTTCTTTGTGACACTTGTGGGGCGATACTGCAACAGAGTGATATCATCATGTGATGATATTATAAGCCAAAATGATGATAAATAGTGTGTTTCCTTGGGGAATTGGGCCCAGGCACTGGCAGCTGGGGCACAGGGTGGCCGATGTTATAAATGAGAAGCTTGACTAGGCCAGTATTCAAGCAGCAATCAATTTTTTAATCAATATGGTAAAGTATGAGTAATACAGGCTGGGTACAGTGGGGGAAATTTTCCCTCCAAGTGCACAGCCATAGTTGGGGCTCACAGATATTTACAGGGGTGCTCATGAGCTTTCTCAGCAGTTTCTATTCCCAATTTCTACATCACAATTCTATACACTATTGTGATTTAGTTTTTCTCAGGATGTATCCCAGAAAGGAGTATCCCCAGATGGGGGGGTCCAGCTTCCAAAGGAGAAAGAAGTCTCCTGGCTGGTGAGGTCCAGATTCCAGATGTGGGTTCACCTTTTAATTGCAAGGACTGTAAATCTCATACCAGTGATGTCCAGCTTCCCTTGGTTGAAACTATCAATCCTTGAGCTGATGTTCATCTTCCTTTCTCAAGCTGCTTTTCACTGCTTTGTTCAGGCGTTGAGATAAGCATGTTTCCTTTTGATATATTCTAAAGCTACAGTTTCAAAGATCCTTACTACAAGCAATATTCCAAAATGATACTTCAAAAGGTTATTATTGCAAAACTCTTTTTAGCTAGAAGCAGAAAGTTCCTGTCAAACAGCAACATCCTTAAAGCTTTAATTCAAATGCTCCCAAATCAACTGAAGAGTTATAAAGGTAAATTGCAAACAAAGGATAGGTTCAAAGGCCTTCTTCCATGCTTTATTCCCTCAGTTATTTATTAGAATTGTCTTTATACCTGTCCCATGGTGGGTTTCTGTCAGAACCCAGGACATCCCTCTGGGTGCCCTGGATGGCTCGGAGACCCTGGCAGGAAGCCAAAGACACCTGGGAATTCCATCTCAACCCAGGGAGCAAATTGCCAACCTTATGTGAAGAATCACAGGTCACAAAAGTTTCAGTAGCAATCACAGGATGAAGGGAAAAATTTTAGAGCACTGTACAGGGGGGTTTTGTATGTTGTACAGGGGGGTTTGGAATTCTGTACATGGGTCGGGAGTCCCAAGATGGAGGGATTTGGGCGTGCCCTGTCCTTCTTCTTTCTTCTCCTTGGCATCCATGTTCAGGATGATGTTGGCATGTGTGGATTGGTTCATGGTGAAAGTGCACTTGCCAACAAGGGCAGAAAGTATTGGAAATTAAAGGTAAATATCTAATACGTAGTTTTTACTATAAAAGAGACAACCGCCCTGTGGGCAGGAGAGAGTGCCCTTGGCTGTCTTGCTGATCAGACCTCGGCTGGACAGACAGAAAAACTCTGTAGATAAGGAACAATAAACTCAACTGAAGACCAAAAGCAAGAGTCCAGACTCCTTCAAAGCACGGCCTGCCCAGAACCACCTTTTCCCGTGCCGGGGCAGAGACGAGTGACAGCCGAGCCCGGCAGGTTTGCACACCTATCCCAGTCACAGATGCACAGGTGCCTGCCTGCACCTGACACCCAACACAGCTCGGTATTGCACACCGGGAGGAGGGGGCAGGTGTGGGGATTGCGTGCGGGGCCCGGGGCTGCCGTGTTCTGTGCCCAAACGCGGTTGATTAGGCGCAGAAAGGAGCAAACCCCTCCTCGGGCAGCCTGCGAGCCGCGCCCGGAGCCGCCCCGGGGCGGGACCGCTCCGCGGGCTGCGGGCACGCAGGTGGGTCGGGGCGCTGCGGGCGGGGGTCCCCGAGCCCTGGGTGTCCCCCAGGGTGCTGTCCCCCAGGGTGCTGTCCCCCAGGGGGGTGTCCCCCGGGTGTCCCCCGGGCCGGGGTCCCGCCGCGGCGGCTCGGCAGCCCCGGCTCCCGCAGCTTTCCCTCTCTGGGCTCGTCCTGTGCTGCGAGCACCGCGCTTTCCTGTTTTTCCAGATGAAATCTGGCCTGGCGGGAGGCGCTGTTCGCCGGTAGGTGAGGGGCCCTCGGTCAGGAAAACAAACCCAAGCCAAGAGAAAACCCGAAGAAAAGCCGGGAGGAGAAGATGGAGGAAGCAGAAGAGGACGACATGACATGTGGAGACTTGGGAAACGGACTGGGGAGAAGACCGGGAGGTGTTTATGAAGGGGGAAACTTACAAAGTTCCCATTCAGTTAGATCTAGGAAGGGATCTGGAAGGACTTGTAATTCCCCCTTGTCGGCAAAGGGAGCAGAAGAAAGCGATGCTGCGGCTCTTCCTGCTCCAAAACGAAACGGCTTTCACGATGGATCCCTCAAAAAACCTGCCTCTAGTTCCACACGGCAGAGTAGCTGTGGTAAGAGTAATTGGGAAGTTAATTATTCACCACGGTAAAAGCTTTTCTTAGTGGGAGTGAGCCGGTCAGCTGCCTCACAAAGCGTCACGAAGTTTACTTCCAACCTCTTGCCAAATTCCCTGAAGGGCCCTGTGCCCCCTGGGATCCTCCAGCTTCCTCCCAGACCATGAGCAGCAGAATTCCTTCTCAGTGGCGAAGGCAGTGCCCATTCTCAGTGTGAAATGCCCAGTTTTGAAGTGTTTAGTTCTGCGTTTGACAGCAACATTTGTCAGGGAGCATCCTGTGGTGGGTGTGCCTGTGGGTTTGGCTGTGTCTGTGAAGTTGAGTGGCACTGCTTGGATTCCTGCTTTAAGTAATTAACATCTTCATAAAGACAGTTCCTAAAGCTTACAGCGAAATATTGAAAATCTTGCCTGCTCTTTAGTTGAAATGAGTGAATTGGCTTACGTTAGGGCTTAGGAAGTAGCTTTTAGAACCTGCATTGGCATTCATCTTCATTTTTTGTGAGGGTGATGCTGCTGTAAAAACAATCAAATGCAGGTAGTGCTCTTCATTACAGCCCAGCTGCCTTCCTGTCAATTTTTAATATTTCAACTGAGGTATTTCTGTGTAACTTACTTATTCTTCTCCTTTAAATGTTTCCCTGTTATCCTTTCCACAGTAAGCTGAGCTATCTCTGTCTCCTGAAAATTGCCCTACTTCTAAATAGTGCTAGCTGTTGTTGTGAGTGTGGATGGTGAAAAGTTGCAATCAGAAGAGAATGTAAGCATTTTTTTAAATCCAAGATGGCAATTTTGTTGCCTTTATTTCAAAGGAAGTTATAAAATATTTGCCTTTATTTTGTGTCTCTTTACAACAGACATTTTCCCCCTATTTAACTTCTTAAATTGTGAAGCAATGTGTTTGGAGCTTCTATTGATGTGTTTCTTAAATGTGTTTATTAGCTCCACAAGAAAAACACAAAGATAAAAATGCACCTTTGTATGTTACCTGTTTTCAGAGTAAAATCCTCACTTTTTCTTTCATTAAATGTCACACTACTTTATAATTTGTTGTCCTCTTTTGATCCTACAGAATCTAATACTGAAGTGTCAAATGAAGAACTGAAGCAGCAGCTTCAGGAAGCTCTGGAGGTTGGTACCAGTGCCCAGGGTGCTGCTCTCCAAATCTGCATTTCCCTTCCCTGTATCAGGAGGATCTTGGCACGCTGGGAGACTTGGGTGCCCCCAGGTTCTTGGAATTACAGCAGGAGTTGGAAGCTTCATTAAATTTCATGTCAGGAAATCATAGTGTGAGGTGTACTTTATATTCTGGGGGGGTTTCTTTGCAAAATATTTTTAAAGATGGAGAGAATATTGAAGGTCCTGTTGTACTTTTCCAGCAGATGCTTATGTTTTACTAATCTGTGGGGCTTGAAAATGTGTAGTGCAAGCAATATTTGGATTTCCAGTCTGCATGTTTGTTGGAAGGTAGTTAACAGCACGTTTTGATTTCACTGTGGTTAAATGTATTGAGGTGTTGGCATCACAGCCAGCTGTAAAAATACACCTTGCACCTGCACTGTGTTCTCTAACCTCAGGTGAAGCCATGGAAAGACATCATGCAGGTGAAACAGAGGTTTGTTTTTTGAGGAGGGCAAATGTTCATTGTTTTACAGTCAAATCTTACCAGGATTTCCTTGGCTTTTACTCAGTGTATCTTCTTTGTTTTACTTCAGGAACTTGAAGTTCTGAAAGTTGAGCTTGAGGCATCTCAAAGACAGCTGGAGGGAAAAGATGAAGCCCTAAGAATCCTGCAGAGCATGGTAGGAGCTGTTCAGAAATCTCTTGGTGGTAACAAGGAGAACAGAGGAAATCTTCTGCTGTTCCTCATCAAAACCTCAAAAACCTTAAGGCCTTCCCAGGGCTGCAGTTTGCATCATCGAGTCTGCAGGTGTCTACAGACTTGCCTCTGCAATTTACTGGGACTAGTGTGTTATTTAGGAAGACTTCAGTGTTGTAGCAATTCTTATAATTTTACCTTTGACAATCCCTGAGGATTTGTCTACTAAAGATAAAATTAAGGCCTTTTTCCAGTCCCTCCTATTGAAGGTGTAGGCAGTGCTTGGAATCCTGCTGCAGAGCATGGGCATTTCGAGGTGGCTGCTCCATCTGCTGCCCCAGAGGACAGCGTGCCTTACATGTCAGGCCGTTCTTTTGTTCCCCATTTGTAGTATTTTTATTCTCTTTCATAACAAAATCTGCTGGAAGCAGTTCCTGGAATTTAGCCCACTTACAAAACCCATTTCCAGTTGCGTGGTTTCTACCATCACATATTTGCAGCCTGCTAGGCCCGGATCAGGGCTGAGGTGTGCTGTAAGGTGTGATTTCCTGAAGGAGAACACGACCTCAGGGTGAACAATGCTGCACTGTCAGCCCAGGGGTTCTGGGATTGAAACCCAAAAAGTTTATTTTGCAAGTTAGACTTGAGATCAGACCCCTCTGGGGCTCACGAGGAGGCTGCTGGTGTTTGTAACTCTGCTCTCTGCTGTCTGATGTGAATGTGAAGCTGAAAATTAACTCAGTTCAGTCACAGCACTGGACAGAGTTGCATTTTGGGTTTTGCTGTGGTTGTTTGTTAATTTTGCAGGCAGTATTTGATAAAGCCACGAGCCACACAAAGGCAATGCTTCAGAAAAGTGAGGAAGAAAAGAGGACTCTAGAGAAGGTAAGTGTGGGTGTTTCCTTCACACAGAGAAGCCCATGGCTATTAGAAAGGGGTTATCAGACTGCTTATTTAAATCAGTGCATACCTGACTTTAATTCCAGGGGTTTTGTAAAAGGAATTCCTGCTCCTCCTTAGTAGAAAGGGAAATTCTAATTTATCTCTTTTGATCTAGGCGTTTTCATGCTACAGCGATAATATTGGAAGACTTCCAGTGCTCCTGCTGTGCTTTGAGCTGGTGTTGGTTGTGGGTTTCAGTTGCTCAGAGTGGGCTGCACAGCTCCTCAGGGATCCAGCTGAGGCTTCCCAGGGACCCTGAGGAGGGGGTGCCCCGTTTCAGGAGGGAAGGAGGAGGAAGGTGCTGCAGAGCTCCCTTGTTAAACCGAGTTTTTTCTTTGTTCCTCCTGCTGCTGCTCTGTTCCACGCCATGGGAGTGGGACAGGGAGGTGGGTTTGTCTTTGTTGGAGGCCTCTGGAAGCAGCAGTTCTGAACAGAGGCTGGAGTCCCTAGGCCAGTGGTGCAGAAATTTCAGTGTCTGGTACCAAATTTGTTGTTAGGAGTGTCCCTGAGATCTCTGCCAGACCCAGCACCCCTGGCATCCTTCTGAGGGGAGCCCTGTGATGAGCTGCTGCAAGTTTGTTTTGTTTCCACAGGAAATAAATATTTTGCAGTGGGAAATTGAATTTGATCAGGACAGATTTAAAAACCTAGAGGACACCTGGACAGAAAAATATGACAGGTATTTGGCTTACACTGAGTGTCACTGGGGTCTTTGTTTGATTTTAAAAATGCCACTGAGTGCTCCATGTCATTTGTTCTGTGTTCCAAACTTGCTTCCCCAGGTTCTTTGGGCGTTTTGTATTTTCCCAATCCCCTTCCAAATTCTGGGCAATTTTGATTTTTCACACTAATCACACTTGTATGTTTCAATTCAGACTTCTAGATGTATTGTCCTGATTTTGGTTTTTTTTTTGTGGTGTCTGTAGGCTGGCTTTGCTGGGCTGAGTTTTTTTTCATCATGTAATGTTAGCTGGGGACTGATTATCCTTGTTTACCTTACCCGCAGATGAGGCAGAGTAAATAATGGTATATGCATGCGTGGGGAAATATAATTTCCTGGTTAATAATTTCTTTGTTGTCTGGCACTGTAGGTCTGGGCATGAGTACAGGTAAAATGCTCCACAGAGAGGCTGATCAAGAGGTCCTTTGTTAAATAGGAGTCACTCTGGGTGGACAGCAGGTGTGGCTGGGCACGAAGAATGTGCCAGAGGCACTAAACTAATTATCCATAACAGGCCTCGAGAAGTGGGACTGCCAGACTCGCTCATTTACGTGTGGAAATTGTATCTCTGAAGTCTACCCATCAGGGTTGTTATTGTCATTATTCGTTGTTGTTATTATTATTATTGTTGTTGTTCTTGCAATTCCGAATGTGCTTTTATTTGAATATGTTTCAGCTTGGGATCAAACACTAATCCACACATTTGGAAACGACTCCAGAGACACATTTGTCAGGGGATGCCTCTTGAAAGGCTGGCTGAGTGGGTTGGGAAGGTGGCTGTGCAGTTTGGAGCCACAGAACTGGTGGAAGACACAGATGTAACCTCAGAACACTGACAGCCAGGGGCTCAGCCTGCTCTGCACAAAATCTCATGTTTTTCTGATGGTTTTCTGACATCTGAGGACAAGAAGAATGTGCATTTTCCTCTGTTTTTTTCCCAAGTGAAATAGTTCAGAGTAGGCTGCATTTACTGACAGCTGAGGTGCACCAAATAAATAGTGTTGCTCTGACATTTAGGACGTTGGATTGCCACTGTTCTGTTCAAGAGAGAGATGCTTCAGGGGAAAATGCATTATCAGTGTGTGTTGTGTGTTCTCACGTTGCAGCACCTGAAGACACAGCTGTTCCTGAAAACAGGATTCAGACTACAGGAAGTTTACAGAGCAGAGCTGTCGCTCCTCTAATGCCACTTTCGTTCCTTCAAGGAAATAGGAAATTTCTAGCAAGTGTTTCAGAGGTTCATAATTACCAATTTCTTTGCATTTCTAATGGAAATGTGGCACATAAACTCATCTCTTGTTAAGGCTATGGGCACTGCCTATTTATACATGAAGGTTTGGGGTTTTTTTTATTTTATGTCTCGTACTCCTTTCACTTTTGATTTTTTTTTTTATTTCATCTTTCAAGTAATCCTAATTTTAATTTTCAGAAATATTACATACCATGTTTTAACAGGTTACTTTTTAGAATTACTGAATGCCCACTTAAAAACATTTTCTAAAAATATAATAAAGCCATTTTTTGACTTCTGCAGGATATACTGTGAAAATGCAGCTCTTAAGGAAGCATTGAAACTGAGGACAGAAGAAGTTAAAACACTTAAAGCCGAAAATGCAAGTAAGCCAGCAGCAGCTACTCCTCTGAATACACTGTTTTTCAGGAATAAATCAGGTTTCAGCTGTGAGGAAAGATTCCTGTGGGGATCAGTGTCTTGCTCCTGGCAGCTGATCTTAGTGGATGTGCAGAAGCCTGGAAATTAAACTGGAAAGCAGCCAGGGCAGCCACTGGATCAGAGCACTCCAGTCCCTTTCCTTTATTTTTGCTTCCCAGAAAGCTTGGAAATAGCTGACTGAAATCATCACTTGCCCAGTGCTGTGCTGTGCTAAATGAGAGGCTGCCTGGCTTGTGAGTGTACAAGGAGACCAGCACTCAGTCCTGAGGCAGAGCAATTCAGGAAATGGTCTCTCTCTAAGTGGGCCATTACTTCTGGGAGAGACAACTGAGAGATGAGTTCCTGCTTCCACACGCTCATCTTGTTCCCAGACTGATGCTTGAACTGCACAACTGCTTCATTCGGGTGTAGTTGAACTCAGAAATTAAGAAATCAGAGCGGGAGATGTTTGTAATCTCTTTGTTTTATTTTGTAGTCCTGAACCAGCAGTGCTTGGAATTCCTTGCAATGCTAGATGTGAAACAACAGAAGGTTTTTCAGGAGAACATGTTGAACAAAAGTGACATCACTGATTTTACAGGTCTTGAGGTAAGTATTGCCTGTGTGTTTTTCCAAATGGCTGCTTCAGAGATATGTTTGTGTACCAAACACACAGAGGAAAATCATTGCTCATTACATATCCCTTCATTTGAACCCATTTTTAGCTAAGTAGCACATGCCTGTTAATCATTTCCTTCTTCCTGGTGCACCTTGCAGAGGAAGATCAGGCAGAAGAAGGCACCGGGCTGCTTTTCACATGCTGTGATGGGTGTTTTTATTCTGCCCAGCAATTACACCGTGCTTGCTGGTGCTGCAGTGAGCCCAGCAGTGGCACACCCATCTGCCAGGCTCTGCCTGAAGGCACAGCCCTCCTTGTGAGTCACTCCCTTCTCGTTCTGGGGGCTCTGCTGCCCCTCTGAGAGCAGGTCCTGACCTCTGGCTTGGTTGGGTTTGCAGCTGGCGGTGCTCGGAGCCTGCGCCTGCAGCCCTGCTGAGGGGCAGCCCTGTCCCTGCGCCAGAGTGGCAGCTCTCACTCGGAAGCAGCTCCTGCATCTCAAGCAAGAGGTGAGCAGGCCTGGCAGGGTGGGCTCGAGCAGGGGGTGCTCCTGCAGCAGTGCAAACAGAACCAGGAACACCCAGACCCTGCCCACACAAACTCTCACTGCACATCTCAGAAGTACTGGGAAGTTAGTGATGCTTGTAATGCCATAATTTCTGCTGGTAGGGAAAAAAATTGTAATTATATCTACTCAGCTTTACTAGTTTAAAAAATAAATCGCGGTTTTTTTCTTTCTCCCCGTATTTTTTAACCTGAAATAAGAGAACACACCCTAGGTGTGTACTCTCCATGAATGTACACACTGTGTGTGTGGGCTGGCACTGAACTTTTCCCTTCCTTCCTGGCAGTGCATTTCACCCCTCCCTTGCTGGCATCAGCACCCACAGCCCGCTCACTCAGCTAGGGCAGCAAGCTGATCTTGATGGAAAATACCTACTCACCTCACACTTAAATCCATGACGTGAATTCCAGGCTCCTATTTTTTTTATGTTTAGTGAAATTGTGTGGATTTAGAGTTTTTTTCATCCAATTTGTATTTGACTCTGCAAATGTGGTGGCCATCCTTGTGGTCCTGCTGCAGAACTTCCAGTTGAGTGACTCGTTTGGGAAATAGGTGCTGGTCTGTCCCTTATGATGATCCCTGGGTTCCCATCTCCTGCTCCTTTTCCTCCTGGCCTGGATGTGGTGGGTCATTATTTCCCTCCTCGAGCTCTTGTACATGTGCAGAGATAAATAAATACACAGAGATGATTGTGTATTTATTTACAATAAATAACATTTGCAGACAGTGAAGAGTAAGGACTTTAATACACATTTTAAAATGTTTATTTACGTGTCAGGGAAACCCTTTGCTTCCTGCTACTTCCTTGATTACATTTACTTGCAAGCTGTCTGTGTCTTAATTTTAAACCTGCCTTTGCTTCCAAATTACCTGATCTGCCTCAAATTTTCCCTGCACTGAAACCAGATGGAAAACCTGAGGAAGAGCAAGGACGAAGCGTATATCACGGCAGATGCCTTCAGAATCGCGTTTGAGCAGCAGCTGGTGCAGAGGCAGGAGCAGGCCCTGAGGCTGGCAGAAGTGATGGGCGTGAGGAAGGAAAGCAGATTTGGCAGCTGGAGCCGCCGGCGGGGCGCTGGTAGTGGGGCAGGCTGGTGTGGGGCTGGCTGCAGAGCTGGGGCTCCTCTCCCGTGCCAGCTGCACAGGGGGAGAGCTGGCGTCTGCCTGGGTCGTGTGCTACCACCAATTGCTCTGTTATTTGGGGTTTTTTTGGTTTTTTTTTTTTTTTTTTTCAAATTAGTTCCACAGGAGAGCTGGGGAAGGGGAAGAAATGCAAAAAGAAAAAGGATATTTGGAGCTTTTTTTGGCTCCCAATGGGGTATTGAGTGACATGTGTGAAACAAAATGAGCTTCAAGGTCTCTCCTAACCCAGGCCACTCCATAATTCACTGCAGTACTAAACAGGTTTTTTTCCTGTTCTTCCTTAAACGCTTTTTTCCTTTTTATTTCGCACGTGTGTCAGTATTAGTGTTCTTACACTAATACAGAGTTTCAAAGCCCTCTGTAAAAGAGGAAGAATTCCAATCTGTAAAGTAGGAATAATTCCAGTAATCTTTCATTCTTTAGGAAAAAAAAAAAAAAAAAAACACACCAAAAAAAAGGGATAGAGAGAATTCAAGTGCTTACATAGTGGTCAGAACCACTGCAGACCTTAGGAACAGCACAATATATTTATTTTGACCATTGGCCAGGAGCTGCCAGGCTTAGAAGTGTGGTCACAGATTCCTTGGGCACTCCTGGGGTGTAGCACTGCCACAGCACAACCTTGAGTAGGTGTTTCCCCTGCACTGACCCCATTGCTTTCAGGCTTTGTTACCTGGCACGTCTGTTCCATAATTGTAATGTGTTTTACTATTTCTGGAAGTCTTACAAACTTGTAAGTGGCCTGTGTCAGAGAATCTTGGGGTTTTTTAGGCTATTTATGGTTTAAACACAAATTATTGTTTAATTCATTTTTTAGAGCATCAAAAGTGTATTTCCCATAGAGCGAAAAGAATTCTTAATTTTCCCACGTGTAAGCCTTTGTGGGACAGCAGGAGCAGTGGGAACCTGCCATGTCCCATGCAGTGAGGGAAACTGCAGCTTGTACTGCCCTTTTTTAGGGGTGGTTAAATTAAATTATTCTTAATTATTAGATTATTTTTAATGGGATCCAGGTTCAGAAGTACCTGCTGTCTCCGAAAGTCGTTTTTCCCTTCCTGAGCAGCTCTGCAGCTGACACACTTGTGTTTTCCACAGAGCGTCTCAAGTTGGAGGGGAGCAAGAGCAGCCTGGGGCGGAAGCTCTCCAGCCTGCTCTCCTCAGAGGGCGACTGCAGGAGGGTGGAGGAGCTGGACAATGCCCACGAGATCCTGAGGATGTTGATTGATCTGGTCAGTGCCTGGTTCACCTCCCCGGGGTGTGTGTGTTAGCTGGGCCGAGCACGGCCTGCTCTCCTGTGCATGGGTGGGATGTGGGAAAATGGAGATAGTGATGAATTTAATCTCACCCCTACGCAGTTACAGCTGTGCTAATTATCAGTGATTAGGAACAGGCCTGCCCTTAAAAGGCCACAGCCAAATCCAGTTAGGATGGGTATTGTAAAAAGTAGGTTGGCTGGTCGAGGAGGAAGATGGACTTTGTTGGCTCTGCTGAGAAGGAGAAGGAGTCAGTGCTGTGAAAAACGGCAGTCACTTGTTTTTGAAATTTTAAAAAGTTTAATAGCAATAAAATTGTTATAAAAATAGTAATGTAATTAGTGTAATAAAGTTTGAACAGTTGAGTTTAGGACAATATGAGACAATAAAAACAAAGAGTTACAGACAGCCCGGGTACCTTTTCCTGGGCAGCACAAGCCCGAAAAAGGACCCCTGTTAACAGAGGATTAACCCTTAAAAACAACAGCCTGTTGTATATTCATACACCTCACACATGATGCATAAACCCCATTCAAACACAGGATTCTGTCTGGTCACTGTCAGCTTCTTCCTCTCAATCCTCATGCCCCTTCCAGTCAGAGCGAGGTGGGAGGAAGTTAGTTGTCTGCTGATAAGGGAGCCATAAATTCCCTTTCTCTGAAAGATTTAGGTGTCCTGTGGCTTCTATGTGGTGCGAGTCCTTTCTTAAACAAATGTCTTGCACAGCATCGCTTCTATTTTAACATTGTGTTATAACCTAAAACTATATTTAATATACTACTTAAGGAAATTAATATAGCATATTACAATATTGATTTTGATACTTGCGAGAAGCCAATCTCAAAATACACATTTTTCACAGTGCTGTGAGGGGCTGCCCGTGAGGAACCACCAAGAAGGTGTGAAACATTTGCACTGAGACGGCAACTCTGTCCTTTCTCCCCGCAGGTGAACGACAAGGAGGAGGCCCTGGCGCACCAGCGCAAGGTCAGCTACATGCTGGCACGGGCGGCGGAGGCTGCCCCGCGGCAGGACGAGGGGCACGCGGCAGCGAGGCGCCGGCTCGGAGCCCCGTGTCCCCCGGCCGCCCCTCACGGCGCCGGTCACGGCCGCCCGGCCCTCACGGCCGCGCCCAGGCCGCGCTCCTGGCCCTCGGGCTCGGCCGCGCGGCTGCTCACACCCTAGAGCGGGGCGGCGAGGCGTTGTGCGAAAGAAGATTGCTGTGGAAACGCGGGAGCTGTGCTGTGGTGGCGTCGCTGTGGGGCTGGCGGCAGAGCGTGGGCGCTGGGCTGAGCGGGGCAGGCCCTGCTGGGCCCTGGGCCTCCCTCAGCCCGGGGACCGAGTGACACTGATGTCACTGGGGTGTGATGGCACCGGAACGGACGGGGACACGGCCTGAGGGGGCTGATGGACGTCACTGTGGGGGTTTGGTGTCGCTGGAACGGGCACAGTGCCTGAGGCGGCAGTGACGTCACTGTGGGGGTGTGATGTCACAGGGACAGGGCCTGAGGGGGGCTGATGGGGCGGCAGTGACGTCACTGTGCAGGTGTGGTGTCGCCAGAGCAGGCACAGTGCCTGAGGCGGCAGTGACGTCACTGTGGGGGTGTGATGTCACCGGCACAGTGCCTGAGGGGGGCTGATGGGGTGGCAGTGACGTCACTGTGAGAAGTGTGACGTCACAGGGACAGGGCCTGAGGGGGCTGATGGGGCAGCAGTGACGTCACTGTGCAGGTGTGGTGTCGCCAGAGCAGGCACAGTGCCTGAGGCGGCAGTGACGTCACTGTGGGGGTGTGATGTCACCAGAGCAGGCACAGTGCCTGAGGCGGCAGTGACGTCACTGTGGGGGTGTGGTGTCGCCAGAGCAGGCACAGTGCCTGAGGCGGCAGTGACGTCACTGTGGGGGTGTGATGTCACCGGCACAGTGCCTGAGGCGGCAGTGACGTCACTGTGGGGGTGTGATGTCACCGACACAGTGCCTGAGGCGGCAGTGACGTCACTGTGGGGGTGTGATGTCACCGACACAGTGCCTGAGGCGGCAGTGACGTCACCGCGGGGCCTGAGGGTGTGGCATCACGAGACCCGGACGGGAGGGGCGCCCCCTGCCGGGGGGTGTAGGGGTGCATTAGTTTAAGTTGGTTTATTCCTGTACCCCCCATTCCTGTTTATGGTTTTGCTCGGGCTCTCTCTCTCTCCCTCTTCTTGATTGTCCCGTCAGTTACACTTTTATCTCTCCTAATCCCTCCCTGGCTGCCTGTCTGTTATTCAGTGTCCATGCCCTTCCATCCAGAACCTTCTGTCTTGGACACTGAGTGATTGGGCCAGAGGTCGGGGTTCAACCCTCAGTTTATTCCCACTGGAGATCCGAGATGTTTGTTACGCGTTATTCCCTCCTCTCAAAAATTTAGATTGGTCGCTGTGTTCTAGTTATAAGACCTTGCCGGGCATGCATTTTTGTCCGCGCCCGACGCACCTTCAATAAAACACCTCCCTTTTCCCTGTCAGCGCGGTCCTGTCTTTCTACTGCGAGACGCAGCCCGACTCCTCTCCAAACAGCTCCGGGGATTCTCGCTCTCCTGAAGGCATCCCGCCTTAAGCACTCTCCCCAGGAAGTCTCTCCGAAGGAGAGTGCCCTTCCCCCTTCGGTGCCGGCGGCACTGGCCGCAGCAGCCGGGAATCCAGAGGCCAGTCGCTGCTGCTGCAGGGTGGCGCCCACCGCGGGGCAGTCCGAGAAAATCACCGGACCCCACGGCAGAGAAATCCCGGAGCCAGCGGGCTCGACTCGTTGAACTACCGGAAAGTTTCTCATGGGACGTTAACCTACCCCGTGGGATAGCGGACCCATTTTCATGGGTATCGCTCCCCTGGGGACTGGGATCGGTAGCTCCGTGCACTCCGGAGTCGATCCTTTTGCAGGAGCCGCCCTCCCTGGAACGTGAGTTCTTTTCTCTTCCTTTCTTTCTCCCCCCACCACTTCCTTAACTTACGCCGGTTTCGTCCGGCCCGCCGGTTTCGTCCGCCCGCCGGTTTCGTCCGGCTTTCTCGTAACTTGCGCCGGTTTCGTCCGGTCCGCCAGTTTCGTCCGGCTCCCCGGTTTCGCCCGGGTTTCTCGTTTTCCCTAGCTAGCCAGCGTCTTGCCGGCGTAGTCCGGCGGTGGGGGTTGCTCTAAAAGTCCTTTCTCTCGTGTTTTCCAGGGTTGGTGGTTTGAGCTTTTTACCATCTCATTATGGGTGCTCATTTTACCAAAGCTCAAAAAAGACACTTTAACTTTGTTTCTGTTATCCTTTCTCAGGGGGGTTTTGAAAAAATAGAAAAAAAAGAAGTTCAAAAACTAGTCATTTGGCTGTCTACTCAGTTCCCAGAGCTTTCCCCTGAACAAATTCACGATTGGCATTTTTGGGGACAAGTTTGTACTAAATTAGGGGAATTAACTCGAGCAGGAAATTCTTCGCTTTCGCAGACTGCTTTCTGGGCTTCCCAAATTAGGAAAGTTCTAAAGTCCCAGAAGAAACTGAGGGGGCAGCCGTCTGACTTCAGTTTTGTTCCCAGTTCACCTTGTTCCTTTTGTTCTAATCCTTCCCCCTCCCCCGCTTCCCCCAAGCGCGGAATCCTGAAAGCAGCAGCCCGCGACAGCACCGCGCGGAGCTCAGGTCACCGCCCCGGCTCCTTTCGGGAATCCCGTTCCCCCCGCCCGGGAAGTTCTGGCCAAACTTCCCGGGGCTCTCCCTGTCCCCCCTCTCTCCCAGTTAAGACTGCTCCCAGTCGTAAAGGTTCAGTTCGTCTCAATATTCCCCCCCCCCCCGCCCCCTTCCCCGCCAGCTACCCCACTCTTCCAGAATAGCTCACAAGGAGCCCGAAATGGCGGACACCGCGTGGCGCTTCCCGCCGACATTCCTTCTTCTTCCCAAAACACACTTCTTTCTCGCCACGACTCTTTCCCTTATCCGGTTTCCCCTCCCACTGCTCCTCCTTCCGCCCCTCCCCTCCCTCCTCCCGATTCTACATCCCGTGGCACTCCCACTCCGGCATCAGCGCCTCCCCCATGCCACGTCTCCCAGGCGGGGACAAAGTCGTCAGCCGTCTCCGCCCCCAGTCTTATCTCTCCCCCTCCCTCTTCCCCTCTCAGCTCCGGTTCCCACGCTCCGTCCGGAGCCGCGGGGGGGGGGAGCTGAGGGCCGGATCCTGGATCCTCTCGGCGGCCCCGGTCACTTACCATCCTGGGGCGGGGGGGAGAACCCAGCCACATTGGACTCCATTCCCACATCATTCGATAAAGGAGCTGTGCAAAGCTCAAAAAGATTTCTCCCGGGAGAGTGAATATTTCCGGGGAATTCTAAGAGCTACACTCTCTGAAACAGTGGTCACCCCTGCAGATTTAAGACGGCTGTTCTCCTGCCTTTTAAACCCCACAGAATTCCTTGTTTGGGAAAAGCACTGGCGAAGAGAAATTAGTAACATCTTACCCTCGCTGTGGGAAAACCAAGCCACAGCCTCAGATCTGCAGGGGGGTGTGTTAACAACCGACCACTTGTGTGGGACAGGGGCATGGGAGGATGGGCAAACCCAAGCGTGGTATGTCCCAGTGGAGGCTTTAAGGGAGGGAGCCAAAGCAGCCGAGCGGGCTTTCCTCACCTTACGGTCTCTTGCTACCCCCTTAACATCATATGTAAAAATCAGGCAAGAACCTAATGAGCCCTTTTTAAGCTTTGTTGAGCGCCTCCGCAGGGCGGTCGAGACGCAGGTCCATGATGAGTCAACTAAGAGGGGAATCCTCACTGAGGTGGCAGCGACGAATGCAAATCCAGCTTGCAAGGCCGCCATCCTCAGTCTGCCGTTAGATCCTCCCCCCACGCTGGATCAGATGCTAGACGTCTGCGACCGCAAAGTCGCCATTATTGCGGAGGAGCTGGACAAGCAGCCCAGGGCTCCGGCTCGAAGGGTAGCTGCCACCGACCTGGAGGAAGTCACCACAGCTGCTGCTGCTGCCCCGTCCCGACAGCCCAACACGCCAAAGCTGCAACCCCGGACGGATGCACCGTGCCATCTGTGCAACCAGTCTGGGCATTGGATGCCGGACTGTCCCCTGAGGCGGGAGTTTTACGAATTTAAAAAGAAACATCGGCCTCAGGGGACCCCACAACACCAACCAAAAAACTAAATTGCAAGCGCGCCTCCTCCCCACGCCACGATAAAAATAGGGCGGGTGCCACCATTTCATCACGCGGGGAAAAGGGAAGGGAGGGAGACCTCCAGCAGGACCTGCCTGTTGCCACAGACTCTAAAACTTTACCAGACTTAACTTCTCACGAATCTATTTCTGATCTTTTTCAGGAGGTGCCTCGGCCAGTCCTAACAACCACCTCCAGGACGGTCCCCTTTCGGTTGCAGTTGGCGGAGCCACTCCATCTTATTGACTCAAATATCCAACTCGTCTCCGTCAGCCCGGAGTGCCCAGGTACCTGGCATCAGACCAAGGGTAGGTTCGTCACGGTTGGAGATTCCAAATCAACACCACAAGACATTCACATCATCCCGGGTCTCATATCATCAGACCCGGAAGAATTCGCAATAGCCATGTATTGTGCCTGCCCTCCCACCTTTCTGCCTTGGGGGCAAATTGTAGCGCAAGCCATTCCTATCCCTGAGGAGCTCTGGAACTCCGAGCCACCCAAAACATCCACATCCTCACACCTCCCATCGGTGGCTTGGGCTCAGGCCCTAGGCAAAGAAAAACCAAGAATCACCTGCAGCCTACAGAAAGGTGGAGACCAGAAGCTCGTTCACGGGCTTCTGGACACTGGAGCAGATGTCACAGTCATTCCCTCACGGGATTGGCCGTCACATTGGGAGTTGCAGGACGCAGCAGAACGGATCCGAGGTGTAGGAGGGATCCAATTGGCGAAACAATCTAAGAGCATTGTGCAAATTATGGGGCCGGATGGACAATTAGCGTCTGTACGTCCATTCGTTTTAGATTACACGGAGCCCCTGTGGGGAAGGGACCTGCTCACCCAGTGGGGAGCCCGAATTGACCTACCCGCAGCTCCCCAGGTTTTTGGGGCAGCGGTCACTGAGGAGCGCCCTACCCAGAAACTGAATTGGCTGACTGACACACCAGTCTGGGTAGAACAGTGGCCGCTTTCAAAACAGAAATTAAAGGCGCTCGAGGAGCTCGTAGAAGAGCAGCTGCAGCGAGGTCACCTGGTGGAGACCACGTCTCCGTGGAACTCCCCAGTGTTTGTCATAAAGAAACCTAATAAAGAGAAGTGGAGGCTCCTTTACGACCTTCAACAAATTAACAACGTCATCGAAGACATGGGTCCCCTCCAACCTGGGATGCCCTCCCCAACAATGCTCCCCCAAAATTGGAATTTAGCTGTAATTGACATAAAAGACTGCTTTTTCCAAATTCCACTACACCCCGACGATGCTCCGCGTTTTGCTTTCTCGGTTCCTACCATCAACCGAGAGGCCCCTAGGAGGCGCTACCACTGGACAGTTTTACCCCAAGGCATGAAGAACAGTCCAGTAATTTGCCAGTGGTATGTCTCTTCCTTGCTCTCATCAGTCAGGGCAAAGGCAACCAACGCTACAATTTTCCATTACATGGATGACATTCTCATCTGTGCTCCAACTGATGACGAACTTGCTCACAGTCTTGACCTAACAATCAGTGCATTGGTTGCTGCAGGGTTCGAGTTGCAGCAGGACAAAATTCAAAGAATGCCACCCTGGAAGTATCTAGGTCTTACAATTAGCAAAACAACTATCACACCACAAAAAATTACAATTCGAAATTCCATTCGAACACTTTCTGATGCCCAGCAGCTGTGTGGGTCTCTGAATTGGGTAAGGCCTTGGCTAGGCATTCCCACCGAAGACCTGGCCCCCCTTTTCAATTTATTGAAAGGGGGAGAGGAGCTTAGTTCTCCTAGGTCGCTCACCCAAGAGGCGCAAGCTGCGTTGGAAAAGATCCAAAAGTCCATCTCAGAGAGACAAGCCCATCGTTACCAGCCGGGTCTGCCCTTCAAATTCATTGTTCTTGGGAAATTGCCACACCTCCATGGAATGATCTTCCAGTGGGAGGACATCAAGAACACCAAAAAAGATCAAGGGGCTAGGGACCCTCTCTTGATTATAGAGTGGGTGTTCCTTAGTCACCAAAGGTCCAAAAGAATGACGAGGCCACAGGAGCTGGTGGCGGAACTGATCCGTAAGGCTCGCCTTCGGATCAGGGAGTTGGTAGGTGTGGATTTCACATGTATTCACATACCACTCAAATTAGATTCGGCCCACTTTACAAAAGCTATGTTGGAACACCTTCTCCAAGAGAATGAGGCCCTGCAGTTCGCTCTGGACAGCTACACTGGTCAGATTTCTATTCATCGGCCGGCTCACAAAATTTTTAATTCGGAAGTCCAGTTTAAATTATCTCTTCAGCAGATTCAGAGTAGGACTCCTCTGAAGGCTCTGACTGTTTTCACTGACGCATCCGGCGCCTCCCACAAGTCAGTTATGACTTGGCGGGATCCGCAGACTCAGCAGTGGGAAGCTGACATCAAGGAGGTGGAAGGATCACCTCAAGTAGCTGAGTTGGATGCTGTTGTCAGGGCTTTCGAGAAGTTCCCTGGACCATTCAATCTGGTCACCGATTCCGCTTATGTAGCGGGCGTAGTTGCCCGTTCAGAACAAGCGATTCTGCAGGAAGTGTCCAACGTAGCCCTCTATCAATTGCTCACCAAACTAGTAAATTTAGTCTCTCACCAAGAGCAACCATTTTATGTGATGCATGTGCGGTCCCACACTAACCTGCCAGGGTTCATCGCCGGGAGGAACAGGAGAGCGGATGCCCTCGCTGCCCCTGTGCAGGTGGCCCCGCTCCCAGACGTGTTCCGCCAGGCTAAGATCAGCCACCAGCTCTATCATCAGAATGCGCCGGGTCTGGTCAGGCAGTTCCAACTTAGCCGTGACCAGGCCAAGGCCATTGTGGCCACCTGCCCCCACTGTCAGTCCTTTCAGCTCCCGTCAATCAACGCAGGGGCTAACCCCCGAGGATTGGCGAGTTGCGAGGTGTGGCAATCCGATGTTACACACGTCCCTGAGTTTGGTAAACTGAAATTCGTTCACGTATCAGTAGATACCTTTTCCGGCGCAGTTTTTGCCTCCGCCCACGCAGGGGAGAAGGCAAATGACACCAAGAAACACCTTCTTTTAGCCTTCTCCACGCTGGGCATTCCAAAAATATTAAAAACTGACAACGGCCCAGCATATAAGTCCAGGGAACTGCGCAACTTCCTGCAGCAATGGGGAATAGAACATAAGACCGGCATCCCCTATTCCCCAACAGGTCAAGCTGTAGTGGAGCGGACCCATCAGAGCCTCAAAAGGGTCCTTCAACAACAACGTGAGGCAATGAAGATGGAGTCCCCCCAGGTCCGCCTTGCCAAGGCCCTTTTCACAATCAATTTCTTAAACTGCTCTTTTGAGAATCTAAATCCACCAATTGTTCGGCACTTCGGGCAACACCAACAACTGCAGCCGAAAGAAAAGCCTCCAGTTCTCGTAAAGGACCCCGAGACCTGGAGGACGGAGGGACCTTTTGACCTTGTCACGTGGGGGAGAGGTTACGCTTGCGTTTCCACTCCCTCGGGTCCAAAATGGGTCCCTTCAAAATGGGTCAAGCCATACACCGCCTCCAGTAAAGTTCCAACTAAGAAAGTGGCACAGGTCGAAGAGGCCTGCTGGAGGAGAAAAAAGAGGACTTCTGAAGGAGGTTTAGACCTCCCGGAGCAGAACCATTCCTGATGTTTTGCCTTTATGACTTTTTGTCTTGTTCTTTTCAGAAAGCCCGAGAAAGCCCATCCCCATGACACACATCGAGCTGATCATTCTCTGGAACCTTTTTGCCATCGCGAGCCCATGGATTGTCCCTCAACCTAAGCAAAACGTTTGGAAGATGCTCGCTGGCGCTCTCGGCAGAGATCATTTGTGCCTCACTGCCACCTCGGCAGCAGACCCCTTGTCGACCTGCCTTGTGGGGATCCCACTTCCTCCAAAGGAGTTTCCCGAGCCCCTTTACTCCCTCCTTAAACCCCTTTCCCAAAATAAAGTTTTCCGTCCCTCTAGTCCCAATCCCAATTTAATCTGGAGGAGGCTAATGTCCAAATTGAACATATCTAAATCTGACCCCACCGAATTTAAATTGCTCGGCTCCGCATCAGCAAATTTGTGTGTTCAATTTTTCCCTTTCCATGACCGCGACGAAAAATCTTTTACACCGAACATAGAACCAAATCAAAACTACGCGGCAGGAAATTGGTGTTCTGTTACCTCCCATATTACCATCGCCCTCTCCTTTGAAGATAAACCCAGATCCCTTCCCAACGGTATATTTTTCATTTGCGGAGACCGAGCATGGGCAGGCATCCCCCCTCGCCTTCTAGGAGGCCCGTGTACATTTGGACGGCTGACGTTGTTTGCTCCCAACAATTCCCAAATTAAAGATTGGAAACAGAAAATTGTCGCACACAATTCGGCCCGTGTAGCAAGAGATCTTAAAGATTTAAATGAACAGTGCGACTCCAATATTGTTCATTGGTCAAAGCCAGAAGGTGTCGCATGGACAGTGTTTCTCCCGTGGGTGTCTATTGCGAAGTCTCTAGGTGAATTAGCCCACCTAGAGTGTTGGGTAGCCAAACAAGCCAATTTTACCTCAGCCGCTCTAAGTAACCTCCTAGCAGACGAAGAAATAACAAGGCAGGCGACTCTCCAAAACCGGGCAGCAATAGATTTCCTATTGCTGCTCCATGATCACCGGTGTGAAGAGTTCGAAGGGCTCTGCTGCCTCAATTTATCATCCAAAGCCGGGGACGCCAGAAGATCTATTGACCAAATGAAGGGAATGATCAGCGACATTAAGGAGAAAACATCAGACTGGCTGGGAGACATCTTTACGGGATGGGGTCTCTCGGGCTGGGTAGTCTCCATTTTGAAAACTGTTGTTTTAGTCCTTTTCATTTTACTGGTCATTTCAATTGCAATTTCTGTCGTTTGGAGAATTCTTAGAGGGCTTATCGTTAAGTTGATGTCTGCTGTGGAAGTGAATCGAGTGGTAGTCGAAGAACAGGTTATGGACAGAAGTCAAGAAGAAGAAGGCTCCGAAGAAGACGAGCAGTTAAAAAACAACCCCTGGTCAGATGAATCCTCAGAAGATGGTTTTTAGGCTACCCCACTCCTCCTTTTTTTAAACAAAGAAGGGGGAGATGTTGGGGTGCATTAGTTTTAAGTTGGTTTATTCCTGTGCCCCCCATTCCTGTTTATGGTTTTGCCCGGGCTCTCTCTCTCTCCCTCTTCTTGATTGTCCCGTCAGTTACACTTTTATCTCTCCTAAATCCCTCCCCGACTGTCTGTCTGTTATTCAGGGTCCTTGCCCACTCATCCAGAACATTCTGTCTTGGACATTGAATGATTGGACTAGAGGTCAGGGTTCAACCCCTAATTTATTTACACTGGACATCCGAGCTGTTTGTTACGCGTTATTCCCTCCTCTCAAAAATTTAGATTGGTCGCTGTGTTCTAGTTATAAGACCTTGCCGGGTAAGCTTTTTTGTCCGCGCCAGACGCACTTTCAATAAAACACCTCCTTTTTCCCTGTCAACGCGGTCCAAGCCTTTTCTCCTGCGGGACGCAGCCCAGCTTCTCTCCTCATGGCTCTGGGGGTTTCTCGCCCTTCTGAAGGCATTCCGCCTTAAATACTCTCCCTAGGAGGTCTCCTAGCGGGAGAGTGCCCTTCCCCCCTCACTGCTGCCGGCAGTGCTGGCCGGAGCAGCCGGGCGAGTCAGAGAATCAGAGGTCAGCAGTAGCCGCTACACCTTTGGAAGAGAGGGGCTTGCTTCTCAAGCAAAGTGATTCCCCAGGAGCCCCCCCAGTGATGTAGGTGCAGCTGTCTGCCTCTGCTTCCCTGCTCTCCTTTCTGTCCCTGAGGCCCCTTGCACTTGGCAGTGGGGCGTGGGAAGGGAGAAGGCTGTCAAGAGCAGCTTTGGCACCTGCCTGGGCCTGCGGAGACCAAACCAAGCACCTGTGGTAGGGTGTGTTCCCCCCTTTGAGCACAGGACAGAGGCGGATCACCTCTGCCAGCAAGAACCCCAAATGTCTCTCAGAGAGCTGTGAATTCCAAGGCCTTTATTAATGCCATCTTCCCTATCTGGTGTGTTTTAGCTCTTGGCAAGATGCGTTTGCTTCTTGCTTGCTGGAAGCCGCTCTGCTGCAGGGCCACACCGAGTTGGGCTGTGCGGGCCGGGCACAGACATGGAGAGGCCTTCCCTGAGCACTTGGCCGGCCTTGGTGTGTCCAGGGCTGTGTTAGACACTCGGGGCAAGGGATTCCTTCCAAGCAGGGGCGCCTTGCCTGGGGAGGGGGTGGCCCCGGGGCACGTGGCAGCGTCAGCAAGGGCCCCTTGTGACACGGTGCAGCAGGGTCACCGTGCGGCGCAGTGGAACAGGGTGTGGCAGCAGCCCTTTGTGACACGCGCTGACATAGGTGCTGGCAGTGTCACGGCCACGCCAGAGTGCTCGGTGCACGCGACGGGACAGGACGTGACAGAGTAGTGCTGTGTGGATCCGCCGCACAGCCAGCTCGTTCATTGCCCACCCGGAGCTTTCCCGACGCGCTACTCCTGCGGCTGGCCTCACGGCCAGACCTAAGGACTCGTTGACTCGGAGTCTTTCCGAGGCATCTCCCATCCCTGCGGCCGGTGCCCCTGTGGCCAGGCCGTGGGAGTTGGTGAACTCCATCCTTCACGAGGAGTCTCCTGTCAGTGTGGCAGGAGCCCTCGAGAACACAGGGCAGGACTTGCTGTCCTGTCATCCTCCTGAGGCCTCCCTGTCGCAGGTGCCTGCAAGGCACGACTGCGGCACCGCTGACTCCGACCTTTGCCGAGGCATCTGTCCCTCGAGGTCGGGCAGCGGGATGGCGAGCAAAGTGCTCAGCCTATTCCGGAGCCTTCGGGGGAAGAAAAAGAACGGCCCTGCAGCTGCCCCAGTGCAGCAGCCTGCAGAGCCGGAGCAGTTGCAGCCGCTGCAGGACGGTGAGTGGTGCAGCTGGGCCACAGGCCTGGTGCCTGCAGCCAGCCTAGGCCCCATCCCGCCCCATCCCATCCCATCCCATCCCATCCCATCCCATCCCATCCCATCCCATCCCATCCCATCCCATCCCATCCCATCCCATCCCATCCCATCCCATCCCATCCCATCCCATCCCATCCCATCCCATCCCATCCCTATGGACATGCCCACGGACAGGATGGGACAGGGGCAGGGACTGCCCCCCCGATGGCAGTCGTGCTCCATCCCTCGGGCACGCAGGGGGCTGTCCCTGCCTGGGGAGCGCAGGGCTGGCCTGTGTTCTCCGGCCTCTCCCACAGCCCCTCAGCTCTGGCTGCTCTCCCTCTTTGCCAGATGCAGCCAAGGACGCCACTCAAGAGCAGGAGCCCACCCGCGGCTGCTTCCGTAGAGCGGCGCAGGTACCTGCGGCCATCCCCACCTGGGCCGGGCCTGCTGGCCCTGCTCGGCCCAGCCCCGTCCTTGCAGCAGACCATGCAACGTCCCTCTCTTCCCGCCCTTCCTTCTGCTGCAGGCACTGCGGAGGTTCCTGCGCCTTCGGCGTAGAAAGAACAGGGCCACCGTGACCGGAGGCACGGCCCAGCCCGACTCCGTGCCCAGCGAGCTGCGGGCAGAGCCTGCTGCCAGCACTGCGCCCGCTGAGCTGGCTGCAAGCTGTGAGCGGGCAGCGGCCGAGGGCCGGGCGGAGGCTGACATGGCCCTGACGGAGGGGATGGCCACCTCAAACACCCACAATCAGGCCATCCCGGAGGCGGACGCTGTGACTGCCCTGACTGTGAGTCCTGCACCCAGTCTGGGGTTTTGCCAGAAGGGTGTTTCTTCACCGCAGCAGGCAATCAGCCTGGGGCCGGGGCTGAAGGCCTCCCAGGATCACGTGGCCCCTCAAGCCATGTCTGCTGGTCCAGCTCAGCCTTTGGGGCCATCACAGTGGGGTGGGAAGGCAAGCACTTCCTGGGCGAAGCTGGGCAAGTTGCTGCCTTGGATAGCACACCAAGTCTCCCTCATGCCGTTCCCTCCAGGTGCTAGCCACGGTCAGGGCCATCCTGGAGAGACTGGCGTCCTGCGACTCAGTGGACGCCGGGCTGCAAATGGCCATCGTGAGCCTGACCGAAGAACATCCCGCTCACGTGGTCATGAGCCTCCTGCACTGCGCCCCACTGTGTGACAGGTACGGGGCACCACTGCCTCAAGAGCTCGGTGCTCACCGGCCCGTAGGGCCCCTCGGGCACCTCTGTTTCCCAAGCCTGCTGCCATGCTCCCTCCCGGCCCCTCAGGGCACCGGGGCTCTGTCACCCGGCCCCACGCAGCTGCACGGGGCAGGGTGCTGACACACAGCTCTGGTCCCACAGAGCTGCCACACTGATGTGGAGGGCCATGGCCACCTCAGAAGTCGCCATGGAGGAGGTCCTTCCGGCGCTGCTCTCCGTGCTAGAGCAGCAGCCACCGCACGGCAGGATCTTCTGCAGCGGGAATGAGGCCGCCTTTGCCCTGGCTGTGAGTTTCTGGAGCTGGCCTTTGCTCGCCCTCCAGGTCACCTCTCCAGCAGCTCTCCATGCTCTCCCCACGCTGCAGCTCCCGGCCTGGGCTGAAAGCTGGGCTCAGGGCAGGCTCAGGGGCAGCAGGCCGGGTGCCCGCCCTGCGTCTTCCCTCGGGCCCGGCCTCATGGGCACCTCGGCACTGAGCGCTGCCTCGGGGTGCTTTGTCTCTTGCAGGCAACTCTGGTGCTGCGGAGGATTGTCCCCACGTCTGAGTGGCACTACGGGATGCACATTTATTCTCCCCAGCTGCTCGTGGATCTGCTCTTGCAAATGTTTTCTACCACAGAGCAGATGCCAGAGGACGTTGAGACCCGCAGCTTCTGGAGAGTGTGCCGGGAGGAACACGGCCTTCCCAGCGACCCCAAAAGGTCCCAGTCGCCCTGTCCTTCCCATGCCCCCTGTGGCGAGGGCCAGTGCTCCCAGCGTGACCCGGCCTTTGCTCGGCACACAGGTTTGCAGCGCACACCATGAAGGCTCTGCTCTCCCGACTGGGCTTCGACAAGAAGCTGGTGGCTCTGGAGCACACACAGGTCTGGGACGCCCTGCTCTGTGCCAACACCCAGCACGAGGCAGCGGGCCTGCTGGCCAGGTGAGACCCCCTTCTCCCCTCCACCACCGCCAGCATTTGTGCCCCGTGCCCGGAGTGCCCCACACAGTCCCCGCGGCCGTAAGCGAGAGGGCCTTGCCACCGAGGCACGGCCGAGCAGACTGCACAAGCCTGGCACAGGAGGATGCCCAGGAGCAGCCGCTTCCCAAGGGGCCCGTGTCCCCTTGCAGAGTGCTGGGGAATGATCAGACCTCTGTCAGTCACTCCTGGGAGAGGTTTGCCCGCCGGCTCAGGGCCTTGGTGCCTTTTTCCCCTGCCAGGGAGATGCGCCGTGGCTTGAGCCCCCTGTGTCCCCACATGGCCTCGCACCTGCTCAGCCTGCTCATCCGCAAGCAGCCACGCCGGGATCTGCCTGCTCTGGCGTTCTTTGTGGAGGTGAGCCTGACGGCCAGCGCTGCCTGCCTGAGCTGCCTCCCAGCTGTCGGGCCTCTGCTAGCCGCAGCCGCCTGGCACGCTGCCCGCGCCTGCTGCCGCTGCTGCAGGGGCCCGGCCCTGTGCGGCTCCGGGCTCCTGCCGGCCGGCTCCCCCGTCACTGCCCTGTGCCTTTCAGCTCCTGGACTGTCTGGACTTGAGCCGACACGGTCCCAGTGCCCTCTGGCTCCTATCCAGGCACCTGCCCAGCCAGTGCAGGGACAGGCTGCACCTGCAGCTCAGAGGCCTCGTGCTGCTCAGCAAGGAGCCCTCGCTGGTGAGAAGGGGGCAGTGGCTGAAGCCGCGCTGGCAGCGTGGGGCGGGGGAACACACACCTTTGGCCTTGGCTGGCCTCTGCCAGCAGAGGCAGCTGCTCCCAGCTCTCCTGCCTCCCGCTTCAGCTGCCCCAGTGCCCCGAGCAGCTGCTGCTGCTGCAGCCGTTCACGGCTTCACAGCACAGCCCCGTCTTGCACACAGGGCAGAGGAATATGCGGCCTCTATCAACACCTGCTGGAGCAGCTGCGTGATCCCAATGCGTAGATGCTCTGGACGAGCCTCTCCGTGCTCACGCACGTGCTGCAGGACAAACACCTCAAGATACCCAGCATCACCGCCCTGAAGCTAGCTGAGCCCCTGCTGCCACACTTTGACAACGTAAGGCTCTGTGCCCCCTGCCCAGGGCACTGGCCCCTGCCTGCAAACTCTGTGCTCTCTGCAGTTTTCGGCCGTTGCCCCAGTGGGCCTGGAGCATTTGGTGCTTAGGACTTTTCCTTTCCTTCCAGGACAAAAGCCAGCTGCAGCTGCTCTCCATTCAGCTCTTCAGCCAGGTGATGGAGCTGGGAGTGGAAGAGGGGGAAGAGCCTCTCACGAGAATCCTGAGCCAGTGCCTGCTGCCTCTATTCCTGTGCTTGGCACGTGGCCAAGGTGAGGTTCTGTGGGATGCTGCCCCATTCATGGCAGGGGGCTCGGCCCCCTCCTGCCCTGGCGCCTGGCAGGCTCCAGCCTCCCCCTGGCCTTGGCACAGAGACACGGGTCCTGTGCCCTGGGCTCCGGTGCCACCTGCGGCTCTCTGCTGCTCTCCAGGACTCTCACGAAGCCCTGCTTTGTGTGGCACGCTGCCCGAGGAGGACGGACCTGGAGGAGCTGCGGATGAAGTTCGCCCAGAGCCTGGTAAGGACAGCCCGGCAGCCCCAGCCGCAGGCTGGAGAAGCCCCCTGGCCCCAGTGCTCAGCGTGGGGGGCTGGCAGCTGTGCCCCTGCCAAGCCATACCCGGGGCCGCCAGCCTGCGCCCCGCACACCACTCCCTGCCCTGGGCCGTGCGGGCCGGCTCGGCCGGTACCGGGCTCGGGCAGCGCCCGGCCAAGGGGCAGAGCCCGCGCCGGGCCTTCCCTGCCAGCACTCCCCGCAGCTGTTGCAGGACCTGAGCCCAGCGGCCGAGCACCTGCGTTGCGCCCTGCCGCGCCTGCAGAGCCCGCAGAGCCCCCTGCGAGAGATGGCCGTCAGCATCATGGGTGAGCCACGAGCCCGGCGTCCCTCCCCGCCTCCTGGCCCGGCTGCTGCCCCGGCAGCCGGAGCCGAGCCCTCCCCGGGGCGGCAGCGTGCGGCAGGGGCCCGGCCTGAGCCCTGCCCGGGGAGGAGGGCGTGCGGCCCCGGGGCTGGCAGCGCCCGTGTCGGGCAGCTTTGCCGCCTGGGGCCGCCACCTGTGCCTCTGTCTTGCCAGGGGTGGCCGGAGCGCTCATGACGGGGCAGAAGGAGGAGCTCCAGGTCCTCGCTGAGGGTGAGTGAGGGCACCCGCGGGCCAGCGGGGACCGCCGGGGGCAGCTGCACATGCCGGCCCCGCAGCTACAGTCCGTGCCCGGGCTGCCCAGGGCTCTGCTCCCTGTGCGGACCAGGGCCGGCGGGGGCAGAGCCCGGAGAGCTTTCAGGGGCACGTGGGGGATCCGTGGCCAGCACCTTCTGGCCCAAGCCCGTGTCTGCCGCTCCCTCCTGGCCATGGCAACAGCCCGCTGGGATGGCCCTGGCAGGAGGCTTTCCTTGCATTCCCTCAATCTGGCCTCTGGCCATGACTCTGCTCCTCTCTCTTTCAGCTCTTCACGCCCTCAGGGGAGAGCCCATCCTGCACCAGCATAGGGATCCAGCTGACATTCCAGAGCAGATCTTCGCCACTTCCTTTGTCAGCTGGATCGGATGGAGCGGCCTCCTTCAGCCATTTTCAGTTCCCCTTGGAGATGGAACCAGCTGCACGGCAGAAGGAACCAGCTGGAGCTCCAGGCACAGCTCTAGCTGCTCACAGCTGAGCCTGTGGAAAGCTCCAGTAGCTCCTGCCATCCCTCTCCCTGCTGGCATCTCCCTCCCTGCAGCCCTCAGGCCCTGCCCATCCCCGTTTTTTACCTCCCAGCTCACCCCTTCCCTTGGCTTTTGCTTAATAAAGAGTTTGGCTTTTCCACATTACCCGCATCTCCATGGAGCTGAAGCAGCCCAAAACCTGAGCCCGGGGACACGCGGAACCCTGCTGCCCTTCTCTTCCCTGCTGCCTTCTGTGCACGGACAGAGAGGAAGAAGGGCAGCTCAGGCTGCAAAGCTCCCTATCCTGCTGCTCCAGTTGCACAGCGCCGTGGAGTTAACGGTGGTGCTGAGCACGCTGAGGGGGACAGTGACCCTGGGTTTTAGAAGAGCCGGCTTGGGGTGTGCTCTGAAGCCAGCCATGAGGGATTCCATGGCAGGCATCCAGCCAGGGCAAAGGAGCTTGCAATGCTGGAAGTCTTCACAGAAAGCTTCTGAAAGCACAGCAATGCTCCAGCCCTACACAGGGACAGGAAGAGGGCAGAACCAGAGACCAGCGTGGCCTAGCAGTGAGCTCTGGCTGTGCCAAAAAGCAAATGAAGCTGCACCAGCAGCAGCAGCAGCAGCGGAGTGGCAGAGGCTCAGAGGCGCGAGCGTCCCAGTGGCCGCAGCGCTGTCAGGCAGTGCCTGCAGGCTGCGTGTGGTTCCGGCGCCTCTGCTCTCCCCACAAGCCAGGAAGCGCTGCCCCTGCCTCAGAGGCAGTCAGAAAGGCAAGCAAGTGAGCCCAGGGGCAGGGGATCCTTGCCATCTCTCTGGGGCATGGCTGCAAAACAGCTGCTGCTTTGTGTTTGGGGTGCGCCTGTGTTTGGGCTGTGCTGAGCCCAGAGCCGGCCAGCTTGTGCTCTGCTCTGCCAGGAGCGTTCTGGGCAGGCAGGAGAAGTGCTGCGTGTACAGTGGGCAAGGGGCTGACCAGAGCCTCCTGCGGGAACAGGGCTCCGCTCCCTGGCTGGCAACAGCCTGCTTTTGCTGCCCTGAGCGCAGGCAGGAGTTCAGGCACATGAGGAGGCAGCGGGCAGCTCCTGTTTATAGGGGGCCCGGGGCTGCGTGCCAGAAAGGACCCATGGAAACATACTCGGGGGAAGAAAGAGGAGCTGGAGCTGGAGTGCCATGGTTGCAAGGAGCAGAAGGAATTCAGCCTTGCCAGAGTTTCTGAAGTGTGTGTTGGTGCTTCCCGGGAAATGTGCGCATTTGTGGAAATGCCTTTGGAAGAGAGGGGCTTGCTTCTCAAGCAAAGTGATTCCCCAGGAGCCCCCCCAGTGATGTAGGTGCAGCTGTCTGCCTCTGCCTCCCTGCTCTCCTTTCTGTCCCTGAGGCCCCTTGCACTTGGCAGTGGGGCGTGGGAAGGGAGAAGGCTGTCAAGAGCAGCTTTGGCACCTGCCTGGGCCTGCGGAGACCAAGCCAAGCACCTGTGGTAGGGTGTGTTCCCCGCTTTGAGCACAGGACAGAGGCGGATCACCTCTGCCCAGCAAGAACCCCAAATGTCTCTCAGAGAGCTGTGAATTCCAAGGCCTTTATTAATGCCATCTTCCCTATCTGGTGTGTTTTAGCTCTTGGCAAGATGAGTTTGCTTCTTGCTTGCTGGAAGCCGCTCTGCTGCAGGGCCACACCGAGTTGGGCTGTGCGGGCCGGGCACAGACATGGAGAGGCCTTCCCTGAGCACTTGGCCGGCCTTGGTGTGTCCAGGGCTGTGTTAGACACTCGGGGAAAGGGATTCCTTCCAAGCAGGGGCCCCTTGCCTGGGGAGGGGGTGGCCCCGGGGCACGTGGCAGCGTCAGCAAGGGCCCCTTGTGACACGGTGCAGCAGGGTCACCGTGCGGCGCAGTGGAACAGGGTGTGGCAGCAGCCCTTTGTGACACGCGCTGACATAGGTGCTGGCAGCGTCACGGCCACCCCAGAGTGCTCGGTGCACGCGACGGGACAGGACGTGACAGAGTGGTGCTGTGTGGATCCCCCGCACAGCCAGCTCGTTCATTGCCCACCCGAAGCTTTTCCGAAGCGCTACTCCTGCGGCTGGCCTCACGGCCAGACCTCGGGACACGTTGACTCGGAGTCTTTCCGAGGCATCTCCCATCCCTGCGGCCGGTGCCCCTGTGGCCAGGCCGTGGGAGTTGGTGAACTCCATCCTTCACGAGGAGTCTCCTGTCAGTGTGGCAGGAGCCCTCGAGAACACAGGGCAGGACTTGCTGTCCTGTCATCCTCCTGAGGCCTCCCTGTCGCAGGTGCCTGCAAGGCACGACTGCGGCACCGCTGACTCCGACCTTTGCCGAGGCATCTGTCCCTCCAGGTCGGGCAGCGGGATGGCGAGCAAAGTGCTCAGCCTGTTCAGGAGCCTTCGGGGGAAGAAAAAGAACGGCCCTGCAGCTGCCCCAGTGCAGCAGCCTGCAGAGCCGGAGCAGTTGCAGCCGCTGCAGGACGGTGAGTGGCGCAGCTGGGCCACAGGCCTGGTGCCTGCAGCCAGCCTAGGCCCCATCCCGCCCCATCCCATCCCATCCCATCCCATCCCATCCCATCCCATCCCATCCCATCCCATCCCATCCCTATGGACATGCCCACGGACAGGATGGGACAGGGGCAGGGACTGCCCCCCCGATGGCAGTCGTGCTCCGTCCCCCGGGCACGCAGGGGGCTGTCCCTGCCTGGGGAGCGCAGGGCTGGCCTGTGTTCTCCGGCCTCTCCCACAGCCCCTCAGCTCTGGCTGCTCTCCCTCTTTGCCAGATGCAGCCAAGGAGCGGTCTCAAGAGCAGGAGACCACCCGCGGCTGCTTCCGTAGAGCGGCGCAGGTACCTGCGGCCATCCCCACCTGGGCCGGGCCTGCTGGCCCTGCTCGGCCCAGCCCCGTCCTTGCAGCAGACCATGGAACGTCCCTCTCTTCCCGCCCTTCCTTCTGCTGCAGGCACTGCGGAGGTTCCTGCGTCTCCGGCGCAGAAAGAACAGGGCCACCGTGACCGGAGGCACGGCCCAGCCCGACTCCGTGCCCAGCCAGCTGCGGGCAGAGCCTGCTGCCAGCACTGCGCCCGCTGAGCTGGCTGCAAGCTGTGAGCGGGCAGCGGCCGAGGGCAGGGCGGAGGCTGACATGGCCCTGACGGAGGGGATGGCCACCTCAAACACCCACAATCAGGCCATCCCGGAGGCGGACGCTGTGACTGCCCTGACTGTGAGTCCTGCACCCAGTCTGGGGTTTTGCCAGAAGGGTGTTTCTTCACCGCAGCAGGCAATCAGCCTGGGGCCGGGGCTGAAGGCCTCCCAGGATCACGTGGCCCCTCAAGCCATGTCTGCTGGTCCCGCTCAGCCTTTGGGGCCATCACAGTGGGGTGGGAAGGCAAGCACTTCCTGGGCGAAGCTGGGCAAGTTGCTGCCTTGGATAGCACACCAAGTCTCCCTCATGCCGTTCCCTCCAGGTGCTAGCCACGGTCAGGGCCATCCTGGAGAGACTGGCGTCCTGCGACTCAGTGGACGCCGGGCTGCAAATGGCCATCGTGAGCCTGACCGAAGAACATCCCGCTCACGTGGTCATGAGCCTCCTGCACTGCGCCCCACTGTGTGACAGGTACGGGGCACCACTGCCTCAAGAGCTCGGTGCTCACCGGCCCGTAGGGCCCCTCAGGCACCTCTGTTTCCCAAGCCTGCTGCCATGCTCCCTCCCGGCCCCTCAGGGCACCGGGGCTCTGTCACCCGGCCCCACGCAGCTGCACGGGGCAGGGTGCTGACACACAGCTCTGGTCCCACAGAGCTGCCACACTGATGTGGAGGGCCATGGCCACCTCAGAAGTCGCCGTGGAGGAGGTCCTTCCGGCGCTGCTCTCCGTGCTAGAGCAGCAGCCACCGCACGGCAGGATCTTCTGCAGCGGGAATGAGGCCGCCTTTGCCCTGGCTGTGAGTTTCTGGAGCTGGCCTTTGCTCGCCCTCCAGGTCACCTCTCCAGCAGCTCTCCATGCTCTCCCCACGCTGCAGCTCCCGGCCTGGGCTGAAAGCTGGGCTCAGGGCAGGCTCAGGGACAGCAGGCCGGGTGCCCGCCCTGCGTCTTCCCTCGGGCCCGGCCTCATGGGCACCTCGGCACTGAGCGCTGCCTCGGGGTGCTTTGTCTCTTGCAGGCAACTCTGGTGCTGCGGAGGATTGTCCCCACGTCTGAGTGGCACTACGGGATGCACATTTATTCTCCCCAGCTGCTCGTGGATCTGCTCTTGCAAATGTTTTCTACCACAGAGCAGATGCCAGAGGACGTTGAGACCCGCAGCTTCTGGAGAGTGTGCCGGGAGGAACACGGCCTTCCCAGCGACCCCAACAGGTCCCAGTCGCCCTGTCCTTCCCATGCCCCCTGTGGCGAGGGCCAGTGCTCCCAGCGTGACCCGGCCTTTGCTCGGCACACAGGTTTGCAGCGCACACCATGAAGGCTCTGCTCTCCCGACTGGGCTTCCACAAGAAGCTGGTGGCTCTGGAGCACACACAGGTCTGGGACGCCCTGCTCTGTGCCGACACCCAGCACGAGGCAGCGGGCCTGCTGGCCAGGTGAGACCCCCTTCTCCCCTCCACCACCGCCAGCATTTGTGCCCCGTGCCCGGAGTGCCCCACACAGTCCCCGCGGCCGTAAGCGAGAAGGCCTTGCCACCGAGGCACGGCCGAGCAGACTGCACAAGCCTGGCAGAGGAGGATGCCCAGGAGCAGCCGCTTCCCAAGGGGCCCGTGTCCCCTTGCAGAGTGCTGGGGAATGATCAGACCTCTGTCAGTCACTCCTGGGAGAGGTTTGCCCGCCGGCTCAGGGCCTTGGTGCCTTTTTCCCCTGCCAGGGAGATGCGCCGTGGCTTGAGCCCCCTGTGTCCCCACATGGCCTCGCACCTGCTCAGCCTGCTCATCCGCAAGAAGCCACGCCGGGATCTGCCTGCTCTGGCGTTCTTTGTGGAGGTGAGCCTGACGGCCAGCGCTGCCTGCCTGAGCTGCCTCCCAGCTCTCGGGCCTCTGCTAGCCGCAGCCGCCTGGGACGCTGCCCGCGCCCGCTGCCGCTGCTGCAGGGGCCCGGCCCTGTGCGGCTCCGGGCTCCTGCCGGCCGGCTCCCCCGTCACTGCCCTGTGCCTTTCAGCTCCTGGACTGTCTGGACTTGAGCCGACACGGTCCCAGTGCCCTCTGGCTCCTATCCAGGCACCTGCCCAGCCAGTGCAGGGACAGGCTGCGCCTGCAGCTCAGAGGCCTGGTGCTGCTCAGCAAGGAGCCCTCGCTGGTGAGAAGGGGGCAGTGGCTGAAGCCGCGCTGGCAGCGTGGGGCGGGGGAACACACACCTTTGGCCTTGGCTGGCCTCTGCCAGCAGAGGCAGCTGCTCCCAGCTCTCCTGCCTCCCGCTTCAGCTGCCCCAGTGCCCCGAGCAGCTGCTGGTGCTGCAGCCGTTCACGGCTTCACAGCACAGCCCCGTCTTGCACACAGGGCAGAGGAATACGCGGCCTCTATCAACACCTGCTGGAGCAGCTGCGTGATCCCAATGCGGAGATGCTCTGGACGAGCCTCTCCGTGCTCACGCACGTGCTGCAGGACAAACACCTCAAGATACCCAGCATCACCGCCCTGAAGCTAGCTGAGCCCCTGCTGCCACACTTTGACAACGTAAGGCTCTGTGCCCCCTGCCCAGGGCACTGGCCCCTGCCTGCAAACTCTGTGCTCTCTGCAGTTTTCGGCCGTTGCCCCAGTGGGCCTGGAGCATTTGGTGCTTAGGACTTTTCCTTTCCTTCCAGGACAAAAGCCAGCTGCAGCTGCTCTCCATTCAGCTCTTCAGCCAGGTGATGGAGCTGGGAGTGGAAGAGGGGGAAGAGCCTCTCACGAGAATCCTGAGCCAGTGCCTGCTGCCTCTATTCCTGTGCTTGGCACGTGGCCAAGGTGAGGTTCTGTGGGATGCTGCCCCATTCATGGCAGGGGGCTCGGCCCCCTCCTGCCCTGGCGCCTGGCAGGCTCCAGCCTCCCCCTGGCCTTGGCACAGAGACACGGGTCCTGTGCCCTGGGCTCCGGTGCCACCTGCGGCTCTCTGCTGCTCTCCAGGACTCTCACGAAGCCCTGCTTTGTGCGGCACGCTGCCCGAGGAGGACGGACCTGGAGGAGCTGCGGATGAAGTTCGCCCAGAGCCTGGTAAGGACAGCCCGGCAGCCCCAGCCGCAGGCTGGAGAAGCCCCCTGGCCCCAGTGCTCAGCGTGGGGGGCTGGCAGCTGTGCCCCTGCCAAGCCGCACCCGGGGCCACCAGCCTGCGCCCCGCACACCACTCCCTGCCCTGGGACGTGCGGGCCGGCTCGGCCGGTACCGGGCTCAGGCAGCGCCCGGCCAAGGGGCAGAGCCCGCGCCGGGCCTTCCCTGCCAGCGCTCCCCGCAGCTGTTGCAGGACCTGAGCCCAGCGGCCGAGCACCTGCGTTGCGCCCTGCCGCGCCTGCAGAGCCCGCAGAGCCCCCTGCGAGAGACGGCCGTCAGCATCATCGGTGAGCCACGAGCCCGGCGTCCCTCCCCGCCTCCTGGCCCGGCTGCTGCCCCGGCAGCCGGAGCCGAGCCCTCCCCGGGGCGGCAGCGTGCGGCAGGGGCCCGGCCTGAGCCCTGCCCGGGGAGGAGGGCGTGCGGCCCCGGGGCTGGCAGCGCCCGTGTCGGGCAGCTGTGCCGCCTGGGGCCGCCACCTGTGCCTCTGTCTTGCCAGGGGTGGCCGGAGCGCTCATGACGGGGCAGAAGGAGGAGCTCCAGGTCCTCGCTGAGGGTGAGTGAGGGCAGCCGCGGGCCAGCGGGGACCGCCGGGGGCAGCTGCACATGCCGGCCCCGCAGCTACATTCCGTGCCCGGGCTGCCCAGGGCTCTGCTCCCTGTGCGGACCAGGGGCGGCAGGGGGCAGAGCCCGGAGAGCTTTCAGGGGCACGTGGGGGATCCGTGGCCAGCACCTTCCGGCCCAAGCCCGTGTCTGCCGCTCCCTCCTGGCCATGGCAACAGCCCGCTGGGATGGCCCTGGCAGGAGGCTTTCCTTGCATTCCCTCAATCTGGCCTCTGGCCATGACTCTGCTCCTCTCTCTTTCAGCTCTTCACGCCCTCAGGGGAGAGCCCATCCTGCACCAGCATAGGGATCCAGCTGACATTCCAGAGCAGATCTTCGCCACTTCCTTTGTCAGCTGGATCGGATGGAGCGGCCTCCTTCAGCCATTTTCAGTTCCCCTTGGAGATGGAACCAGCTGCACGGCAGAAGGAACCAGCTGGAGCTCCAGGCACAGCTCTAGCTGCTCACAGCTGAGCCTGTGGAAAGCTCCAGTAGCTCCTGCCATCCCTCTCCCTGCTGGCATCTCCCTCCCTGCAGCCCTCAGGCCCTGCCCATCCCCGTTTTTTACCTCCCAGCTCACCCCTTCCCTTGGCTTTTGCTTAATAAAGAGTTTGGCTTTTCCACATTACCCGCATCTCCATGGAGCTGAAGCAGCCCAAAACCTGAGCCCGGGGACACGCGGAACCCTGCTGCCCTTCTCTTCCCTGCTGCCTTCTGTGCACGGACAGAGAGGAAGAAGGGCAGCTCAGGCTGCAAAGCTCCCTATCCTGCTGCTCCAGTTGCACAGCGCCGTGGAGTTAACGGTGGTGCTGAGCACGCTGAGGGGGACAGTGACCCTGGGTTTTAGAAGAGCCGGCTTGGGGTGTGCTCTGAAGCCAGCCATGAGGGATTCCATGGCAGGCATCCAGCCAGGGCAAAGGAGCTTGCAATGCTGGAAGTCTTCACAGAAAGCTTCTGAAAGCACAGCAATGCTCCAGCCCTACACAGGGACAGGAAGAGGGCAGAACCAGAGACCAGCGTGGCCTAGCAGTGAGCTCTGGCTGTGCCAAAAAGCAAATGAAGCTGCACCAGCAGCAGCAGCAGCAGCGGAGTGGCAGAGGCTCAGAGGCGCGAGCGTCCCAGTGGCCGCAGCGCTGTCAGGCAGTGCCTGCAGGCTGCGTGTGGTTGCGGCGCCTCTGCTCTCCCCACAAGCCAGGAAGCGCTGCCCCTGCCTCAGAGCCAGTCAGAAAGGCAAGCAAGTGAGCCCAGGGGCAGGGGATCCTTGCCATCTCTCTGGGGCATGGCTGCAAAACAGCTGCTGCTTTGTGTTTGGGGTGCGCCTGTGTTTGGGCTGTGCTGAGCCCAGAGCCGGCCAGCTTGTGCTCTGCTCTGCCAGGAGCGTTCTGGGCAGGCAGGAGAAGTGCTGCGTGTACAGTGGGGAAGGGGCTGACCAGAGCCTCCTGCGGGAACAGGGCTCCGCTCCCTGGCTGGCAACAGCCTGCTTTTGCTGCCCTGAGCGCAGGCAGGAGTTCAGGCACGTGAAGAGGCAGCGGGCAGCTCCTGTTTATAGGGGGCCCGGGGCTGCGTGCCAGAAAGGACCCATGGAAACATACTCGGGGGAAGAAAGAGGAGCTGGAGCTGGAGTGCCATGGTTGCAAGGAGCAGAAGGAATTCAGCCTTGCCAGAGTTTCTGAAGTGTGTGTTGGTGCTTCCCGGGAAATGTGCGCATTTGTGGAAATGCCTTTGGAAGAGAGGGGCTTGCTTCTCAAGCAAAGTGATTCCCCAGGAGCCCCCCCAGTGATGTAGGTGCAGCTGTCTGCCTCTGCCTCCCTGCTCTCCTTTCTGTCCCTGAGGCCCCTTGCACTTGGCAGTGGGGCGTGGGAAGGGAGAAGGCGGTCAAGAGCAGCTTTGGCACCTGCCTGGGCCTGCGGAGACCAAGCCAAGCACCTCTGGTAGGGTGTGTTCCCCCCTTTGAGCACAGGACAGAGGCGGATCACCTCTGCCCAGCAAGAACCCCAAATGTCTCTCAGAGAGCTGTGAATTCCAAGGCCTTTACTAATGCCATCTTCCCTATCTGGTGTGTTTTAGCTCTTGGCAAGATGCGTTTGCTTCTTGCTTGCTGGAAGCCGCTCTGCTGCAGGGCCACACCGAGTTGGGCTGTGCGGGCCGGGCACAGACATGGAGAGGCCTTCCCTGAGCACTTGGCCGGCCTTGGTGTGTCCAGGGCTGTGTTAGACACTCGGGGCAAGGGATTCCTTCCAAGCAGGGGCGCCTTGCCTGGGGAGGGGGTGGCCCCGGGGCACGTGGCAGCGTCAGCAAGGGCCCCTTGTGACACAGTGCAGCAGGGTCACCGTGCGGCGCAGTGGAACAGGGTGTGGCAGCAGCCCTTTGTGACACGCGCTGACATAGGTGCTGGCAGCGTCACGGCCACGCCAGAGTGCTCGGTGCACGCGACGGGACAGGACGTGACAGAGTGGTGCTGTGTGGATCCCCCGCACAGCCAGCTCGTTCATTGCCCACCCGAAGCTTTTCCGAAGCGCTACTCCTGCGGCTGGCCTCACGGCCAGACCTCGGGACTCGTTGACTCGGAGTCTTTCCGAGGCATCTCCCATCCCTGCGGCCGGTGCCCCTGTGGCCAGGCCGTGGGAGTTGGTGACCTCCATCCTTCACGAGGAGTCTCCTGTCATTGTGGCAGGAGCCCTCGAGAACACAGGGCAGGACTTGCTGTCCTGTCATCCTCCTGAGGCCTCCCTGTCGCAGGTGCCTGCAAGGCACGACTGCGGCACCGCTGACTCCGACCTTTGCCGAGGCATCTGTCCCTCGAGGTCGGGCAGCGGGATGGCGAGCAAAGTGCTCAGCCTATTCCGGAGCCTTCGGGGGAAGAAAAAGAACGGCCCTGCAGCTGCCCCAGTGCAGCAGCCTGCAGAGCCGGAGCAGTTGCAGCCGCTGCAGGACGGTGAGTGGTGCAGCTGGGCCACAGGCCTGGTGCCTGCAGCCAGCCTAGGCCCCATCCCGCCCCATCCCATCCCATCCCATCCCATCCCATCCCATCCCATCCCATCCCATCCCATCCCATCCCATCCCATCCCATCCCATCCCATCCCATCCCATCCCATCCCTATGGACATGCCCACGGACAGGATGGGACAGGGGCAGGGACTGCCCCCCCGATGGCAGTCGTGCTCCATCCCTCGGGCACGCAGGGGGCTGTCCCTGCCTGGGGAGCGCAGGGCTGGCCTGTGTTCTCCGGCCTCTCCCACAGCCCCTCAGCTCTGGCTGCTCTCCCTCTTTGCCAGATGCAGCCAAGGACGCCACTCAAGAGCAGGAGACCACCCGCGGCTGCTTCCGTAGAGCGGCGCAGGTACCTGCGGCCATCCCCACCTGGGCCGGGCCTGCTGGCCCTGCTCGGCCCAGCCCCGTCCTTGCAGCAGACCATGGAACGTCCCTCTCTTCCCGCCCTTCCTTCTGCTGCAGGCACTGCGGAGGTTCCTGCGCCTTCGGCGTAGAAAGAACAGGGCCACCGTGACCGGAGGCACGGCCCAGCCCGACTCCGTGCCCAGCCAGCTGCGGGCAGAGCCTGCTGCCAGCACTGCGCCCGCTGAGCTGGCTGCAAGCTGTGAGCGGGCAGCGGCCGAGGGCAGGGCGGAGGCTGACATGGCCCTGACGGAGGGGATGGCCACCTCAAACACCCACAATCAGGCCATCCCGGAGGCGGACGCTGTGACTGCCCTGACTGTGAGTCCTGCACCCAGTCTGGGGTTTTGCCAGAAGGGTGTTTCTTCACCGCAGCAGGCAATCAGCCTGGGGCCGGGGCTGAAGGCCTCCCAGGATCACGTGGCCCCTCAAGCCATGTCTGCTGGTCCAGCTCAGCCTTTGGGGCCATCACAGTGGGGTGGGAAGGCAAGCACTTCCTGGGCGAAGCTGGGCAAGTTGCTGCCTTGGATAGCACACCAAGTCTCCCTCATGCCGTTCCCTCCAGGTGCTAGCCACGGTCAGGGCCATCCTGGAGAGACTGGCGTCCTGCGACTCAGTGGACGCCGGGCTGCAAATGGCCATCGTGAGCCTGACCGAAGAACATCCCGCTCACGTGGTCATGAGCCTCCTGCACTGCGCCCCACTGTGTGACAGGTACGGGGCACCACTGCCTCAAGAGCTCGGTGCTCACCGGCCCGTAGGGCCCCTCGGGCACCTCTGTTTCCCAAGCCTGCTGCCATGCTCCATCCCGGCCCCTCAGGGCACCGGGGCTCTGTCACCCGGCCCCACGCAGCTGCACGGGGCAGGGTGCTGACACACAGCTCTGGTCCCACAGAGCTGCCACACTGATGTGGAGGGCCATGGCCACCTCAGAAGTCGCCATGGAGGAGGTCCTTCCGGCGCTGCTCTCCGTGCTAGAGCAGCAGCCACCGCACGGCAGGATCTTCTGCAGCGGGAATGAGGCCGCCTTTGCCCTGGCTGTGAGTTTCTGGAGCTGGCCTTTGCTCGCCCTCCAGGTCACCTCTCCAGCAGCTCTCCATGCTCTCCCCACGCTGCAGCTCCCGGCCTGGGCTGAAAGCTGGGCTCAGGGCAGGCTCAGGGACAGCAGGCCGGGTGCCCGCCCTGCCTCTCCCCTCGGGCCCGGCCTCATGGGCACCTCGGCACTGAGCGCTGCCTCGGGGTGCTTTGTCTCTTGCAGGCAACTCTGGTGCTGCGGAGGATTGTCCCCACGTCTGAGTGGCACTACGGGATGCACATTTATTCTCCCCAGCTGCTCGTGGATCTGCTCTTGCAAATGTTTTCTACCACAGAGCAGATGCCAGAGGACGTTGAGACCCGCAGCTTCTGGAGAGTGTGCCGGGAGGAACACGGCCTTCCCAGCGACCCCAACAGGTCCCAGTCGCCCTGTCCTTCCCATGCCCCCTGTGGCGAGGGCCAGTGCTCCCAGCGTGACCCGGCCTTTGCTCGGCACACAGGTTTGCAGCGCACACCATGAAGGCTCTGCTCTCCCGACTGGGCTTCCACAAGAAGCTGGTGGCTCTGGAGCACACACAGGTCTGGGACGCCCTGCTCTGTGCCGACACCCAGCACGAGGCAGCGGGCCTGCTGGCCAGGTGAGACCCCCTTCTCCCCTCCACCACTGCCAGCATTTGTGCCCCGTGCCCGGAGTGCCCCACACAGTCCCCGCGGCCGTAAGCGAGAGGGCCTTGCCACCGAGGCACGGCCGAGCAGACTGCACAAGCCTGGCAGAGGAGGATGCCCAGGAGCAGCCGCTTCCCAAGGGGCCCGTGTCCCCTTGCAGAGTGCTGGGGAATGATCAGACCTCTGTCAGTCATTCCTGGGAGAGGTTTGCCCGCCGGCTCAGGGCCTTGGTGCCTTTTTCCCCTGCCAGGGAGATGCGCCGTGGCTTGAGCCCCCTGTGTCCCCACATGGCCTCGCACCTGCTCAGCCTGCTCATCCGCAAGAAGCCACGCCGGGATCTGCCTGCTCTGGCGTTCTTTGTGGAGGTGAGCCTGACGGCCAGCGCTGCCTGCCTGAGCTGCCTCCCAGCTCTCGGGCCTCTGCTAGCCGCAGCCGCCTGGGACGCTGCCCGCGCCCGCTGCCGCTGCTGCAGGGGCCCGGCCCTGTGCGGCTCCGGGCTCCTGCCGGCCGGCTCCCCCGTCACTGCCCTGTGCCTTTCAGCTCCTGGACTGTCTGGACTTGAGCCGACACGGTCCCAGTGCCCTCTGGCTCCTATCCAGGCACCTGCCCAGCCAGTGCAGGGACAGGCTGCGCCTGCAGCTCAGAGGCCTGGTGCTGCTCAGCAAGGAGCCCTCGCTGGTGAGAAGGGGGCAGTGGCTGAAGCCGCGCTGGCAGCGTGGGGCGGGGGAACACACACCTTTGGCCTTGGCTGGCCTCTGCCAGCAGAGGCAGCTGCTCCCAGCTCTCCTGCCTCCCGCTTCAGCTGCCCCAGTGCCCCGAGCAGCTGCTGCTGCTGCAGCCGTTCACGGCTTCACAGCACAGCCCCGTCTTGCACACAGGGCAGAGGAATATGCGGCCTCTATCAACACCTGCTGGAGCAGCTGCGTGATCCCAATGCGGAGATGCTCTGGACGAGCCTCTCCGTGCTCACGCACGTGCTGCAGGACAAACACCTCAAGATACCCAGCATCACCGCCCTGAAGCTAGCTGAGCCCCTGCTGCCACACTTTGACAACGTAAGGCTCTGTGCCCCCTGCCCAGGGCACTGGCCCCTGCCTGGAAACTCTGTGCTCTCTGCAGTTTTCGGCCGTTGCCCCAGTGGGCCTGGAGCATTTGGTGCTTAGGACTTTTCCTTTCCTTCCAGGACAAAAGCCAGCTGCAGCTGCTCTCCATTCAGCTCTTCAGCCAGGTGATGGAGCTGGGAGTGGAAGAGGGGGAAGAGCCTCTCACGAGAATCCTGAGCCAGTGCCTGCTGCCTCTATTCCTGTGCTTGGCACGTGGCCAAGGTGAGGTTCTGTGGGATGCTGCCCCATCCATGGCAGGGGGCTCGGCCCCCTCCTGCCCTGGCGCCTGGCAGGCTCCAGCCTCCCCCTGGCCTTGGCACAGAGACACGGGTCCTGTGCCCTGGGCTCCGGTGCCACCTGCGGCTCTCTGCTGCTCTCCAGGACTCTCACGAAGCCCTGCTTTGTGCGGCACGCTGCCCGAGGAGGACGGACCTGGAGGAGCTGCGGATGAAGTTCGCCCAGAGCCTGGTAAGGACAGCCCGGCAGCCCCAGCCGCAGGCTGGAGAAGCCCCCTGGCCCCAGTGCTCAGCGTGGGGGGCTGGCAGCTGTGCCCCTGCCAAGCCGCACCCGGGGCCACCAGCCTGCGCCCCGCACACCACTCCCTGCCCTGGGACGTGCGGGCCGGCTCGGCCGGTAGCGGGCTCGGGCAGCGCCCGGCCGAGGGGCAGAGCCCGCGCCGGGCCTTCCCTCCCAGCGCTCCCCGCAGCTGTTGCAGGACCTGAGCCCAGCGGCCGAGCACCTGCGTTGCGCCCTGCCGCGCCTGCAGAGCCCGCAGAGCCCCCTGTGAGAGACGGCCGTCAGCATCATCGGTGAGCCACGAGCCCGGCGTCCCTCCCCGCCTCCTGGCCCGGCTGCTGCCCCGGCAGCAGGAGCCGAGCCCTCCCCGGGGCGGCAGCGTGCGGCAGGGGCCCGGCCTGAGCCCTGCCCGGGGAGGAGGGCGTGCGGCCCCGGGGCTGGCAGCGCCCGTGTCGGGCAGCTGTGCCGCCTGGGGCCGCCACCTGTGCCTCTGTCTTGCCAGGGGTGGCCGGAGCGCTCATGACGGGGCAGAAGGAGGAGCTCCAGGTCCTCGCTGAGGGTGAGTGAGGGCAGCCGCGGGCCAGCGGGGACCGCCGGGGGCAGCTGCACATGCCGGCCCCGCAGCTACAGTCCGTGCCCGGGCTGCCCAGGGCTCTGCTCCCTGTGCGGACCAGGGGCGGCAGGGGGCAGAGCCCGGAGAGCTTTCAGGGGCACGTGGGGGATCCGTGGCCAGCACCTTCCGGCCCAAGCCCGTGTCTGCCGCTCCCTCCTGGCCATGGCAACAGCCCGCTGGGATGGCCCTGGCAGGAGGCTTTCCTTGCATTCCCTCAATCTGGCCTCTGGCCATGACTCTGCTCCTCTCTCTTTCAGCTCTTCACGCCCTCAGGGGAGAGCCCATCCTGCACCAGCATAGGGATCCAGCTGACATTCCAGAGCAGATCTTCGCCACTTCCTTTGTCAGCTGGATCGGATGGAGCGGCCTCCTTCAGCCATTTTCAGTTCCCCTTGGAGATGGAACCAGCTGCACGGCAGAAGGAACCAGCTGGAGCTCCAGGCACAGCTCTAGCTGCTCACAGCTGAGCCTGTGGAAAGCTCCAGTAGCTCCTGCCATCCCTCTCCCTGCTGGCATCTCCCTCCCTGCAGCCCTCAGGCCCTGCCCATCCCCGTTTTTTACCTCCCAGCTCACCCCTTCCCTTGGCTTTTGCTTAATAAAGAGTTTGGCTTTTCCACATTACCCGCATCTCCATGGAGCTGAAGCAGCCCAAAACCTGAGCCCGGGGACACGCGGAACCCTGCTGCCCTTCTCTTCCCTGCTGCCTTCTGTGCACGGACAGAGAGGAAGAAGGGCAGCTCAGGCTGCAAAGCTCCCTATCCTGCTGCTCCAGTTGCACAGCGCCGTGGAGTTCAAGGTGGTGCTGAGCACGCTGAGGGGGACAGTGACCCTGGGTTTTAGAAGAGCCGGCTTGGGGTGTGCTCTGAAGCCAGCCATGAGGGATTCCATGGCAGGCATCCAGCCAGGGCAAAGGAGCTTGCAATGCTGGAAGTCTTCACAGAAAGCTTCTGAAAGCACAGCAATGCTCCAGCCCTACACAGGGACAGGAAGAGGGCAGAACCAGAGACCAGCGTGGCCTAGCAGTGAGCTCTGGCTGTGCCAAAAAGCAAATGAAGCTGCACCAGCAGCAGCAGCAGCAGCGGAGTGGCAGAGGCTCAGAGGCGCGAGCGTCCCAGTGGCCGCAGCGCTGTCAGGCAGTGCCTGCAGGCTGCGTGCGGTTCCGGCGCCTCTGCTCTCCCCACAAGCCAGGAAGCGCTGCCCCTGCCTCAGAGGCAGTCAGAAAGGCAAGCAAGTGAGCCCAGGGGCAGGGGATCCTTGCCATCTCTCTGGGGCATGGCTGCAAAACAGCTGCTGCTTTGTGTTTGGGGTGCACCTGTGTTTGGGCTGTGCTGAGCCCAGAGCCGGCCAGCTTGTGCTCTGCTCTGCCAGGAGCGTTCTGGGCAGGCAGGAGAAGTGCTGCGTGTACAGTGGGGAAGGGGCTGACCAGAGCCTCCTGCAGGAACAGGGCTCCGCTCCCTGGCTGGCAACAGCCTGCTTTTGCTGCCCTGAGCGCAGGCAGGAGTTCAGGCACGTGAAGAGGCAGCGGGCAGCTCCTGTTTATAGGGGGCCCGGGGCTGCGTGCCAGAAAGGACCCATGGAAACATACTCGGGGGAAGAAAGAGGAGCTGGAGCTGGAGTGCCATGGTTGCAAGGAGCAGAAGGAATTCAGCCTTGCCAGAGTTTCTGAAGTGTGTGTTGGTGCTCCCCGGGAAATGTGCGCATTTGTGGAAAAGCCTTTGGAAGAGAGGGGCTTGCTTCTCAAGCAAAGTGATTCCCCAGGAGCCCCCCCAGTGATGTAGGTGCAGCTGTCTGCCTCTGCCTCCCTGCTCTCCTTTCTGTCCCTGAGGCCCCTTGCACTTGGCAGTGGGGCGTGGGAAGGGAGAAGGCGGTCAAGAGCAGCTTTGGCACCTGCCTGGGCCTGCGGAGACCAAGCCAAGCACCTCTGGTAGGGTGTGTTCCCCCCTTTGAGCACAGCACAGAGGCGGATCACCTCTGCCCAGCAAGAACCCCAAATGTCTCTCAGAGAGCTGTGAATTCCAAGGCCTTTATTAATGCCATCTTCCCTATCTGGTGTGTTTTAGCTCTTGGCAAGATGCGTTTGCTTCTTGCTTGCTGGAAGCCGCTCTGCTGCAGGGCCACACCGAGTTGGGCTGTGCGGGCCGGGCACAGACATGGAGAGGCCTTCCCTGAGCACTTGGCCGGCCTTGGTGTGTCCAGGGCTGTGTTAGACACTCGGGGCAAGGGATTCCTTCCAAGCAGGGGCGCCTTGCCTGGGGAGGGGGTGGCCCCGGGGCACGTGGCAGCGTCAGCAAGGGCCCCTTGTGACACGGTGCAGCAGGGTCACCGTGCGGCGCAGTGGAACAGGCTGTGGCAGCAGCCCTTTGTGACACGCGCTGACATAGGTGCTGGCAGCGTCACGGCCACGCCAGAGTGCTCGGTGCACGCGATGGGACAGGACGTGACAGAGTGGTGCTGTGTGGATCCCCCGCACAGCCAGCTCGTTCATTGCCCACCCGAAGCTTTTCCGAAGCGCTACTCCTGCGGCTGGCCTCACGGCCAGACCTCGGGACACGTTGACTCGGAGTCTTTCCGAGGCATCTCCCATCCCTGCGGCCGGTGCCCCTGTGGCCAGGCCGTGGGAGTTGGTGAACTCCATCCTTCACGAGGAGTCTCCTGTCAGTGTGGCAGGAGCCCTCGAGAACACAGGGCAGGACTTGCTGTCCTGTCATCCTCCTGAGGCCTCCCTGTCGCAGGTGCCTGCAAGGCACGACTGCGGCACCGCTGACTCCGACCTTTGCCGAGGCATCTGTCCCTCCAGGTCGGGCAGCGGGATGGCGAGCAAAGTGCTCAGCCTATTCCGGAGCCTTCGGGGGAAGAAAAAGAACGGCCCTGCAGCTGCCCCAGTGCAGCAGCCTGCAGAGCCGGAGCAGTTGCAGCCGCTGCAGGACGGTGAGTGGTGCAGCTGGGCCACAGGCCTGGTGCCTGCAGCCAGCCTAGGCCCCATCCCGCCCCATCCCATCCCATCCCATCCCATCCCATCCCATCCCATCCCATCCCATCCCATCCCATCCCATCCCATCCCATCCCATCCCATCCCATCCCATCCCTATGGACATGCCCACGGACAGGATGGGACAGGGGCAGGGACTGCCCCCCCGATGGCAGTCGTGCTCCATCCCTCGGGCACGCAGGGGGCTGTCCCTGCCTGGGGAGCGCAGGGCTGGCCTGTGTTCTCCGGCCTCTCCCACAGCCCCTCAGCTCTGGCTGCTCTCCCTCTTTGCCAGATGCAGCCAAGGACGCCACTCAAGAGCAGGAGACCACCCGCGGCTGCTTCCGTAGATCCGCGCAGGTACCTGCGGCCATCCCCACCTGGGCCGGGCCTGCTGGCCCTGCTCGGCCCAGCCCCGTCCTTGCAGCAGACCATGGAACGTCCCTCTCTTCCCGCCCTTCCTTCTGCTGCAGGCACTGCGGAGGTTCCTGCGCCTTCGGCGTAGAAAGAACAGGGCCACCGTGACCGGAGGCCCGGCCCAGCCCGACTCCGTGCCCAGCCAGCTGCGGGCAGAGCCTGCTGCCAGCACTGCGCCCGCTGAGCTGGCTGCAAGCTGTGAGCGGGCAGCGGCCGAGGGCCGGGCGGAGGCTGACATGGCCCTGACGGAGGGGATGGCCACCTCAAACACCCACAATCAGGCCATCCCGGAGGCGGACGCTGTGACTGCCCTGACTGTGAGTCCTGCACCCAGTCTGGGGTTTTGCCAGAAGGGTGTTTCTTCACCGCAGCAGGCAATCAGCCTGGGGCCGGGGCTGAAGGCCTCCCAGGATCACGTGGCCCCTCAAGCCATGTCTGCTGGTCCAGCTCAGCCTTTGGGGCCATCACAGTTGGGTGGGAAGGCAAGCACTTCCTGGGCGAAGCTGGGCAAGTTGCTGCCTTGGATAGCACACCAAGTCTCCCTCATGCCGTTCCCTCCAGGTGCTAGCCACGGTCAGGGCCATCCTGGAGAGACTGGCGTCCTGCGACTCAGTGGACGCCGGGCTGCAAATGGCCATCGTGAGCCTGACCGAAGAACATCCCGCTCACGTGGTCATGAGCCTCCTGCACTGCGCCCCACTGTGTGACAGGTACGGGGCACCACTGCCTCAAGAGCTCGGTGCTCACCGGCCCGTAGGGCCCCTCGGGCACCTCTGTTTCCCAAGCCTGCTGCCATGCTCCCTCCCGGCCCCTCAGGGCACCGGGGCTCTGTCACCCGGCCCCACGCAGCTGCACGGGGCAGGGTGCTGACACACAGCTCTGGTCCCACAGAGCTGCCACACTGATGTGGAGGGCCATGGCCACCTCAGAAGTCGCCATGGAGGAGGTCCTTCCGGCGCTGCTCTCCGTGCTAGAGCAGCAGCCACCGCACGGCAGGATCTTCTGCAGCGGGAATGAGGCCGCCTTTGCCCTGGCTGTGAGTTTCTGGAGCTGGCCTTTGCTCGCCCTCCAGGTCACCTCTCCAGCAGTTCTCCATGCTCTCCCCACGCTGCAGCTCCCGGCCTGGGCTGAAAGCTGGGCTCAGGGCAGGCTCAGGGGCAGCAGGCCGGGTGCCCGCCCTGCGTCTTCCCTCGGGCCCGGCCTCATGGGCACCTCGGCACCGAGCGCTGCCTCGGGGTGCTTTGTCTCTTGCAGGCAACTCTGGTGCTGCGGAGGATTGTCCCCACGTCTGAGTGGCACTACGGGATGCACATTTATTCTCCCCAGCTGCTCGTGGATCTGCTCTTGCAAATGTTTTCTACCACAGAGCAGATGCCAGAGGACGTTGAGACCCGCAGCTTCTGGAGAGTGTGCCGGGAGGAACACGGCCTTCCCAGCGACCCCAACAGGTCCCAGTCGCCCTGTCCTTCCCATGCCCCCTGTGGCGAGGGCCAGTGCTCCCAGCGTGACCCGGCCTTTGCTCGGCACACAGGTTTGCAGCGCACACCATGAAGGCTCTGCTCTCCCGACTGGGCTTCCACAAGAAGCTGGTGGCTCTGGAGCACACACAGGTCTGGGACGCCCTGCTCTGTGCCAACACCCAGCACGAGGCAGCGGGCCTGCTGGCCAGGTGAGACCCCCTTCTCCCCTCCACCACCGCCAGCATTTGTGCCCCGTGCCCGGAGTGCCCCACACAGTCCCCACGGCCGTAAGCCAGAGGGCCTTGCCACCGAGGCACGGCCGAGCAGACTGCACAAGCCTGGCAGAGGAGGATGCCCAGGAGCAGCCGCTTCCCAAGGGGCCCGTGTCCCCTTGCAGAGTGCTGGGGAATGATCAGACCTCTGTCAGTCACTCCTGGGAGAGGTTTGCCCGCCGCCTCAGGGCCTTGGTGCCTTTTTCCCCTGCCAGGGAGATGCGCCGTGGCTTGAGCCCCCTGTGTCCCCACATGGCCTCGCACCTGCTCAGCCTGCTCATCCGCAAGAAGCCACGCCGGGATCTGCCTGCTCTGGCGTTCTTTGTGGAGGTGAGCCTGACGGCCAGCGCTGCCTGCCTGAGCTGCCTCCCAGCTCTCGGGCCTCTGCTAGCCGCAGCCGCCTGGGACGCTGCCCGCGCCCGCTGCCGCTGCTGCAGGGGCCCGGCCCTGTGCGGCTCCGGGCTCCTGCCGGCCGGCTCCCCCGTCACTGCCCTGTGCCTTTCAGCTCCTGGACTGTCTGGACTTGAGCCGACACGGTCCCAGTGCCCTCTGGCTCCTATCCAGGCACCTGCCCAGCCAGTGCAGGGACAGGCTGCGCCTGCAGCTCAGAGGCCTGGTGCTGCTCAGCAAGGAGCCCTCGCTGGTGAGAAGGGGGCAGTGGCTGAAGCCGCGCTGGCAGCGTGGGGCGGGGGAACACACACCTTTGGCCTTGGCTGGCCTCTGCCAGCAGAGGCAGCTGCTCCCAGCTCTCCTGCCTCCCGCTTCAGCTGCCCCAGTGCCCCGAGCAGCTGCTGCTGCTGCAGCCGTTCACGGCTTCACAGCACAGCCCCGTCTTGCACACAGGGCAGAGGAATATGCGGCCTCTATCAACACCTGCTGGAGCAGCTGCGTGATCCCAATGCGGAGATGCTCTGGACGAGCCTCTCCGTGCTCACGCACGTGCTGCAGGACAAACACCTCAAGATACCCAGCATCACCGCCCTGAAGCTGGCTGAGCCCCAGATGCCACACTTTGACAACGTAAGGCTCTGTGCCCCCTGCCCAGGGCACTGGCCCCTGCCTGGAAACTCTGTGCTCTCTGCAGTTTTCGGCCGTTGCCCCAGTGGGCCTGGAGCATTTGGTGCTTAGGACTTTTCCTTTCCTTCCAGGACAAAAGCCAGCTGCAGCTGCTCTCCATTCAGCTCTTCAGCCAGGTGATGGAGCTGGGAGTGGAAGAGGGGGAAGAGCCTCTCACGAGAATCCTGAGCCAGTGCCTGCTGCCTCTATTCCTGTGCTTGGCACGTGGCCAAGGTGAGGTTCTGTGGGATGCTGCCCCATTCATGGCAGGGGGCTCGGCCCCCTCCTGCCCTGGCGCCTGGCGGGCTCCAGCCTCCCCCTGGCCTTGGCACAGGGACACGGGTCCTGTGCCCTGGGCTCCAGTGCCACCTGCGGCTCTCTGCTGCTCTCCAGGACTCTCACGAAGCCCTGCTTTGTGCGGCACGCTGCCCGAGGAGGACGGACCTGGAGGAGCTGCGGATGAAGTTCGCCCAGAGCCTGGTAAGGACAGCCCGGCAGCCCCAGCCGCAGGCTGGAGAAGCCCCCTGGCCCCAGTGCTCAGCGTGGGGGGCTGGCAGCTGTGCCCCTGCCAATCCGCACCCGGGGCCACCAGCCTGCGCCCCGCACACCACTCCCTGCCCTGGGACGTGCGGGCCGGCTCGGCCGGTACCGGGCTCGGGCAGCGCCCGGCCAAGGGGCAGAGCCCGCGCCGGGCCTTCCCTGCCAGCACTCCCCGCAGCTGTTGCAGGACCTGAGCCCAGCGGCCGAGCACCTGCGTTGCGCCCTGCCGCGCCTGCAGAGCCCGCAGAGCCCCCTGCGAGAGATGGCCGTCAGCATCATCGGTGAGCCACGAGCCCGGCGTCCCTCCCCGCCTCCTGGCCCGGCTGCTGCCCCGGCAGCCGGAGCCGAGCCCTCCCCGGGGCGGCAGCGTGCGGCAGGGGCCCGGCCTGAGCCCTGCCCGGGGAGGAGGGCGTGCGGCCCCGGGGCTGGCAGCGCCCGTGTCGGGCAGCTGTGCCGCCTGGGGCCGCCACCTGTGCCTCTGTCTTGCCACGGGTGGCCGGAGCGCTCATGACGGGGCAGAAGGAGGAGCTCCAGGTCCTCGCTGAGGGTGAGTGAGGGCAGCCGCGGGCCAGCGGGGACCGCCGGGGGCAGCTGCACATGCCGGCCCCGCAGCTACAGTCCGTGCCCGGGCTGCCCAGGGCTCTGCTCCCTGTGCGGACCAGGGGCGGCAGGGGGCAGAGCCCGGAGAGCTTTCAGGGGCACGTGGGGGATCCGTGGCCAGCACCTTCCGGCCCAAGCCCGTGTCTGCCGCTCCCTCCTGGCCATGGCAACAGCCCGCTGGGATGGCCCTGGCAGGAGGCTTTCCTTGCATTCCCTCAATCTGGCCTCTGGCCATGACTCTGCTCCTCTCTCTTTCAGCTCTTCACGCCCTCAGGGGAGAGCCCATCCTGCACCAGCATAGGGATCCAGCTGACATTCCAGAGCAGATCTTCGCCACTTCCTTTGTCAGCTGGATCGGATGGAGCGGCCTCCTTCAGCCATTTTCAGTTCCCCTTGGAGATGGAACCAGCTGCACGGCAGAAGGAACCAGCTGGAGCTCCAGGCACAGCTCTAGCTGCTCACAGCTGAGCCTGTGGAAAGCTCCAGTAGCTCCTGCCATCCCTCTCCCTGCTGGCATCTCCCTCCCTGCAGCCCTCAGGCCCTGCCCATCCCCGTTTTTTACCTCCCAGCTCACCCCTTCCCTTGGCTTTTGCTTAATAAAGAGTTTGGCTTTTCCACATTACCCGCATCTCCATGGAGCTGAAGCAGCCCAAAACCTGAGCCCGGGGACACGCGGAACCCTGCTGCCCTTCTCTTCCCTGCTGCCTTCTGTGCACGGACAGAGAGGAAGAAGGGCAGCTCAGGCTGCAAAGCTCCCTATCCTGCTGCTCCAGTTGCACAGCGCCGTGGAGTTAACGGTGGTGCTGAGCACGCTGAGGGGGACAGTGACCCTGGGTTTTAGAAGAGCCGGCTTGGGGTGTGCTCTGAAGCCAGCCATGAGGGATTCCATGGCAGGCATCCAGCCAGGGCAAAGGAGCTTGCAATGCTGGAAGTCTTCACAGAAAGCTTCTGAAAGCACAGCAATGCTCCAGCCCTACACAGGGACAGGAAGAGGGCAGAACCAGAGACCAGCGTGGCCTAGCAGTGAGCTCTGGCTGTGCCAAAAAGCAAATGAAGCTGCACCAGCAGCAGCAGCAGCAGCGGAGTGGCAGAGGCTCAGAGGCGCGAGCGTCCCAGTGGCCGCAGCGCTGTCAGGCAGTGCCTGCAGGCTGCGTGTGGTTCCGGCGCCTCTGCTCTCCCCACAAGCCAGGAAGCGCTGCCCCTGCCTCAGAGCCAGTCAGAAAGGCAAGCAAGTGAGCCCAGGGGCAGGGGATCCTTGCCATCTCTCTGGGGCATGGCTGCAAAACAGCTGCTGCTTTGTGTTTGGGGTGCGCCTGTGTTTGGGCTGTGCTGAGCCCAGAGCCGGCCAGCTTGTGCTCTGCTCTGCCAGGAGCGTTCTGGGCAGGCAGGAGAACTGCTGAGTGCACAGTGGGCAAGGGGCTGACCAGAGCCTCCTGCGGGAACAGGGCTCCGCTCCCTGGTTGGCAACAGCCTGCTTTTGCTGCCCTGAGCGCAGGCAGGAGTTCAGGCACATGAGGAGGCAGCGGGCAGCTCCTGTTTATAGGGGGCCCGGGGCTGCGTGCCAGAAAGGACCCATGGAAACATACTCGGGGGAAGAAAGAGGAGCTGGAGCTGGAGTGCCATGGTTGCAAGGAGCAGAAGGAATTCAGCCTTGCCAGAGTTTCTGAAGTGTGTGTTGGTGCTTCCCGGGAAATGTGCGCATTTGTGGAAATGCCTTTGGAAGAGAGGGGCTTGCTTCTCAAGCAAAGTGATTCCCCAGGAGCCCCCCCAGTGATGTAGGTGCAGCTGTCTGCCTCTGCCTCCCTGCTCTCCTTTCTGTCCCTGAGGCCCCTTGCACTTGGCAGTGGGGCGTGGGAAGGGAGAAGGCGGTCAAGAGCAGCTTTGGCACCTGCCTGGGCCTGCGGAGACCAAGCCAAGCACCTCTGGTAGGGTGTGTTCCCCCCTTTGAGCACAGCACAGAGGCGGATCACCTCTGCCCAGCAAGAACCCCAAATGTCTCTCAGAGAGCTGTGAATTCCAAGGCCTTTATTAATGCCATCTTCCCTATCTGGTGTGTTTTAGCTCTTGGCAAGATGAGTTTGCTTCTTGCTTGCTGGAAGCCGCTCTGCTGCAGGGCCACACCGAGTTGGGCTGTGCGGGCCGGGCACAGACATGGAGAGGCCTTCCCTGAGCACTTGGCCGGCCTTGGTGTGTCCAGGGCTGTGTTAGACACTCGGGGCAAGGGATTCCTTCCAAGCAGGGGCGCCTTGCCTGGGGAGGGGGTGGCCCCGGGGCACGTGGCAGCGTCAGCAAGGGCCCCTTGTGACACGGTGCAGCAGGGTCACCGTGCGGCGCAGTGGAACAGGCTGTGGCAGCAGCCCTTTGTGACACGCGCTGACATAGGTGCTGGCAGCGTCACGGCCACGCCAGAGTGCTCGGTGCACGCGACGGGACAGGACGTGACAGAGTGGTGCTGTGTGGATCCCCCGCACAGCCAGCTCGTTCATTGCCCACCCGAAGCTTTTCCGAAGCGCTACTCCTGCGGCTGGCCTCACGGCCAGACCTCGGGACACGTTGACTCGGAGTCTTTCCGAGGCATCTCCCATCCCTGCGGCCAGTGCCCCTGTGGCCAGGCCGTGGGAGTTGGTGAACTCCATCCTTCACGAGGAGTCTCCTGTCAGTGTGGCAGGAGCCCTCGAGAACACAGGGCAGGACTTGCTGTCCTGTCATCCTCCTGAGGCCTCCCTGTCGCAGGTGCCTGCAAGGCACGACTGCGGCACCGCTGACTCCGACCTTTGCCGAGGCATCTGTCCCTCCAGGTCGGGCAGCGGGATGGCGAGCAAAGTGCTCAGCCTATTCCGGAGCCTTCGGGGGAAGAAAAAGAACGGCCCTGCAGCTGCCCCAGTGCAGCAGCCTGCAGAGCCGGAGCAGTTGCAGCCGCTGCAGGACGGTGAGTGGTGCAGCTGGGCCACAGGCCTGGTGCCTGCAGCCAGCCTAGGCCCCATCCCGCCCCATCCCATCCCATCCCATCCCATCCCATCCCATCCCATCCCATCCCATCCCATCCCATCCCATCCCATCCCATCCCATCCCTATGGACATGCCCACGGACAGGATGGGACAGGGGCAGGGACTGCCCCCCCGATGGCAGTCGTGCTCCATCCCTCGGGCACGCAGGGGGCTGTCCCTGCCTGGGGAGCGCAGGGCTGGCCTGTGTTCTCCGGCCTCTCCCACAGCCCCTCAGCTCTGGCTGCTCTCCCTCTTTGCCAGATGCAGCCAAGGACGCCACTCAAGAGCAGGAGACCACCCGCGGCTGCTTCCGTAGAGCGGCGCAGGTACCTGCGGCCATCCCCACCTGGGCCGGGCCTGCTGGCCCTGCTCGGCCCAGCCCCGTCCTTGCAGCAGACCATGGAACGTCCCTCTCTTCCCGCCCTTCCTTCTGCTGCAGGCACTGCGGAGGTTCCTGCGCCTTCGGCGTAGAAAGAACAGGGCCACCGTGACCGGAGGCACGGCCCAGCCCGACTCCGTGCCCAGCCAGCTGCGGGCAGAGCCTGCTGCCAGCACTGCGCCCGCTGAGCTCGCTGCAAGCTGTGAGCGGGCAGCGGCCGAGGGCCGGGCGGAGGCTGACATGGCCCTGACGGAGGGGATGGCCACCTCAAACACCCGCAATCAGGCCATCCCGGAGGCAGACGCTGTGACTGCCCTGACTGTGAGTCCTGCACCCAGTCTGGGGTTTTGCCAGAAGGGTGTTTCTTCACCGCAGCAGGCAATCAGCCTGGGGCCGGGGCTGAAGGCCTCCCAGGATCACGTGGCCCCTCAAGCCATGTCTGCTGGTCCAGCTCAGCCTTTGGGGCCATCACAGTGGGGTGGGAAGGCAAGCACTTCCTGGGCGAAGCTGGGCAAGTTGCTGCCTTGGATAGCACACCAAGTCTCCCTCATGCCGTTCCCTCCAGGTGCTAGCCACGGTCAGGGCCATCCTGGAGAGACTGGCGTCCTGCGACTCAGTGGACGCCGGGCTGCAAATGGCCATCGTGAGCCTGACCGAAGAACATCCCGCTCACGTGGTCATGAGCCTCCTGCACTGCGCCCCACTGTGTGACAGGTACGGGGCACCACTGCCTCAAGAGCTCGGTGCTCACCGGCCCGTAGGGCCCCTCGGGCACCTCTGTTTCCCAAGCCTGCTGCCATGCTCCCTCCCGGCCCCTCAGGGCACCGGGGCTCTGTCACCCGGCCCCACGCAGCTGCACGGGGCAGGGTGCTGACACACAGCTCTGGTCCCACAGAGCTGCCACACTGATGTGGAGGGCCATGGCCACCTCAGAAGTCGCCATGGAGGAGGTCCTTCCGGCGCTGCTCTCCGTGCTAGAGCAGCAGCCACCGCACGGCAGGATCTTCTGCAGCGGGAATGAGGCCGCCTTTGCCCTGGCTGTGAGTTTCTGGAGCTGGCCTTTGCTCGCCCTCCAGGTCACCTCTCCAGCAGCTCTCCATGCTCTCCCCACGCTGCAGCTCCCGGCCTGGGCTGAAAGCTGGGCTCAGGGCAGGCTCAGGGACAGCAGGCCGGGTGCCCGCCCTGCGTCTTCCCTCGGGCCCGGCCTCATGGGCACCTCGGCACTGAGCGCTGCCTCGGGGTGCTTTGTCTCTTGCAGGCAACTCTGGTGCTGCGGAGGATTGTCCCCACGTCTGAGTGGCACTACGGGATGCACATTTATTCTCCCCAGCTGCTCGTGGATCTGCTCTTGCAAATGTTTTCTACCACAGAGCAGATGCCAGAGGACGTTGAGACCCGCAGCTTCTGGAGAGTGTGCCGGGAGGAACACGGCCTTCCCAGCGACCCCAACAGGTCCCAGTCGCCCTGTCCTTCCCATGCCCCCTGTGGCGAGGGCCAGTGCTCCCAGCGTGACCCGGCCTTTGCTCGGCACACAGGTTTGCGGCGCACACCATGAAGGCTCTGCTCTCCCGACTGGGCTTCCACAAGAAGCTGGTGGCTCTGGAGCACACACAGGTCTGGGACGCCCTGCTCTGTGCCGACACCCAGCACGAGGCAGCGGGCCTGCTGGCCAGGTGAGACCCCCTTCTCCCCTCCGCCACTGCCAGCATTTGTGCCCCGTGCCCGGAGTGCCCCACACAGTCCCCACGGCCGTAAGCCAGAGGGCCTTGCCACCGAGGCACGGCCGAGCAGACTGCACAAGCCTGGCAGAGGAGGATGCCCAGGAGCAGCCGCTTCCCAAGGGGCCCGTGTCCCCTTGCAGAGTGCTGGGGAATGATCAGACCTCTGTCAGTCACTCCTGGGAGAGGTTTGCCCGCCGCCTCAGGGCCTTGGTGCCTTTTTCCCCTGCCAGGGAGATGCGCCGTGGCTTGAGCCCCCTGTGTCCCCACATGGCCTCGCACCTGCTCAGCCTGCTCATCCGCAAGAAGCCACGCCGGGATCTGCCTGCTCTGGCGTTCTTTGTGGAGGTGAGCCTGACGGCCAGCGCTGCCTGCCTGAGCTGCCTCCCAGCTCTCGGGCCTCTGCTAGCCGCAGCCGCCTGGGACGCTGCCCGCGCCCGCTGCCGCTGCTGCAGGGGCCCGGCCCTGTGCGGCTCCGGGCTCCTGCCGGCCGGCTCCCCCGTCACTGCCCTGTGCCTTTCAGCTCCTGGACTGTCTGGACTTGAGCCGACACGGTCCCAGTGCCCTCTGGCTCCTATCCAGGCACCTGCCCAGCCAGTGCAGGGACAGGCTGCGCCTGCAGCTCAGAGGCCTGGTGCTGCTCAGCAAGGAGCCCTCGCTGGTGAGAAGGGGGCAGTGGCTGAAGCCGCGCTGGCAGCGTGGGGCGGGGGAACACACACCTTTGGCCTTGGCTGGCCTCTGCCAGCAGAGGCAGCTGCTCCCAGCTCTCCTGCCTCCCGCTTCAGCTGCCCCAGTGCCCCGAGCAGCTGCTGCTGCTGCAGCCGTTCACGGCTTCACAGCACAGCCCCGTCTTGCACACAGGGCAGAGGAATATGCGGCCTCTATCAACACCTGCTGGAGCAGCTGCGTGATCCCAATGCGGAGATGCTCTGGACGAGCCTCTCCGTGCTCACGCACGTGCTGCAGGACAAACACCTCAAGATACCCAGCATCACCGCCCTGAAGCTAGCTGAGCCCCTGCTGCCACACTTTGACAACGTAAGGCTCTGTGCCCCCTGCCCAGGGCACTGGCCCCTGCCTGCAAACTCTGTGCTCTCTGCAGTTTTCGGCCGTTGCCCCAGTGGGCCTGGAGCATTTGGTGCTTAGGACTTTTCCTTTCCTTCCAGGACAAAAGCCAGCTGCAGCTGCTCTCCATTCAGCTCTTCAGCCAGGTGATGGAGCTGGGAGTGGAAGAGGGGGAAGAGCCTCTCACGAGAATCCTGAGCCAGTGCCTGCTGCCTCTATTCCTGTGCTTGGCACGTGGCCAAGGTGAGGTTCTGTGGGATGCTGCCCCATTCATGGCAGGGGGCTCGGCCCCCTCCTGCCCTGGCGCCTGGCAGGCTCCAGCCTCCCCCTGGCCTTGGCACAGAGACACGGGTCCTGTGCCCTGGGCTCCGGTGCCACCTGCGGCTCTCTGCTGCTCTCCAGGACTCTCACGAAGCCCTGCTTTGTGCGGCACGCTGCCCAAGGAGGACGGACCTGGAGGAGCTGCGGATGAAGTTCGCCCAGAGCCTGGTAAGGACAGCCCGGCAGCCCCAGCCGCAGGCTGGAGAAGCCCCCTGGCCCCAGTGCTCTGCGTGGGGGGCTGGCAGCTGTGCCCCTGCCAAGCCGCACCCGGGGCCACCAGCCTGCGCCCCGCACACCACTCCCTGCCCTGGGACGTGCGGGCCGGCTCGGCCGGTACCGGGCTCAGGCAGCGCCCGGCCAAGGGGCAGAGCCCGCGCCGGGCCTTCCCTGCCAGCGCTCCCCGCAGCTGTTGCAGGACCTGAGCCCAGCGGCCGAGCACCTGCGCTGCGCCCTGCCGCGCCTGCAGAGCCCGCAGAGCCCCCTGTGAGAGACGGCCGTCAGCATCATCGGTGAGCCACGAGCCCGGCGTCCCTCCCCGCCTCCTGGCCCGGCTGCTGCCCCGGCAGCCGGAGCCGAGCCCTCCCCGGGGCGGCAGCGTGCGGCAGGGGCCCGGCCCGAGCCCTGCCCGGGGAGGAGGGCGTGCGGCCTCGGGGCTGGCAGCGCCCGTGTCGGGCAGCTTTGCCGCCTGGGGCCGCCACCTGTGCCTCTGTCTTGCCAGGGGTGGCCGCAGCGCTCATGACGGGGCAGAAGGAGGAGCTCCAGGTCCTCGCTGAGGGTGAGTGAGGGCAGCCGCGGGCCAGCGGGGACCGCCGGGGGCAGCTGCACATGCCGGCCCCGCAGCTACAGTCCGTGCCCGGGCTGCCCAGGGCTCTGCTCCCTGTGCGGACCAGGGGCGGCAGGGGGCAGAGCCCGGAGAGCTTTCAGGGGCACGTGGGGGATCCGTGGCCAGCACCTTCCGGCCCAAGCCCGTGTCTGCCGCTCCCTCCTGGCCATGGCAACAGCCCGCTGGGATGGCCCTGGCAGGAGGCTTTCCTTGCATTCCCTCAATCTGGCCTCTGGCCATGACTCTGCTCCTCTCTCTTTCAGCTCTTCACGCCCTCAGGGGAGAGCCCATCCTGCACCAGCATAGGGATCCAGCTGACATTCCAGAGCAGATCTTCGCCACTTCCTTTGTCAGCTGGATCGGATGGAGCGGCCTCCTTCAGCCATTTTCAGTTCCCCTTGGAGATGGAACCAGCTGCACGGCAGAAGGAACCAGCTGGAGCTCCAGGCACAGCTCTAGCTGCTCACAGCTGAGCCTGTGGAAAGCTCCAGTAGCTCCTGCCATCCCTCTCCCTGCTGGCATCTCCCTCCCTGCAGCCCTCAGGCCCTGCCCATCCCCGTTTTTTACCTCCCAGCTCACCCCTTCCCTTGGCTTTTGCTTAATAAAGAGTTTGGCTTTTCCACATTACCCGCATCTCCATGGAGCTGAAGCAGCCCAAAACCTGAGCCCGGGGACACGCGGAACCCTGCTGCCCTTCTCTTCCCTGCTGCCTTCTGTGCACGGACAGAGAGGAAGAAGGGCAGCTCAGGCTGCAAAGCTCCCTATCCTGCTGCTCCAGTTGCACAGCGCCGTGGAGTTAACGGTGGTGCTGAGCACGCTGAGGGGGACAGTGACCCTGGGTTTTAGAAGAGCCGGCTTGGGGTGTGCTCTGAAGCCAGCCATGAGGGATTCCATGGCAGGCATCCAGCCAGGGCAAAGGAGCTTGCAATGCTGGAAGTCTTCACAGAAAGCTTCTGAAAGCACAGCAATGCTCCAGCCCTACACAGGGACAGGAAGAGGGCAGAACCAGAGACCAGCGTGGCCTAGCAGTGAGCTCTGGCTGTGCCAAAAAGCAAATGAAGCTGCACCAGCAGCAGCAGCAGCAGCGGAGTGGCAGAGGCTCAGAGGCGCGAGCGTCCCAGTGGCCGCAGCGCTGTCAGGCAGTGCCTGCAGGCTGCGTGTGGTTCCGGCGCCTCTGCTCTCCCCACAAGCCAGGAAGCGCTGCCCCTGCCTCAGAGCCAGTCAGAAAGGCAAGCAAGTGAGCCCAGGGGCAGGGGATCCTTGCCATCTCTCTGGGGCATGGCTGCAAAACAGCTGCTGCTTTGTGTTTGGGGTGCGCCTGTGTTTGGGCTGTGCTGAGCCCAGAGCCGGCCAGCTTGTGCTCTGCTCTGCCAGGAGCGTTCTGGGCAGGCAGGAGAAGTGCTGAGTGCACAGTGGGCAAGGGGCTGACCAGAGCCTCCTGCGGGAACAGGGCTCCGCTCCCTGGCTGGCAACAGCCTGCTTTTGCTGCCCTGAGCGCAGGCAGGAGTTCAGGCACGTGAAGAGGCAGCGGGCAGCTCCTGTTTATAGGGGGCCCGGGGCTGCGTGCCAGAAAGGACCCATGGAAACATACTCGGGGGAAGAAAGAGGAGCTGGAGCTGGAGTGCCATGGTTGCAAGGAGCAGAAGGAATTCAGCCTTGCCAGAGTTTCTGAAGTGTGTGTTGGTGCTCCCCGGGAAATGTGCGCATTTATGGAAATGCCTTTGGAAGAGAGGGGCTTGCTTCTCAAGCAAAGTGCTTCCCCAGGAGCCCCCCCAGTGATGTAGGTGCAGCTGTCTGCCTCTGCCTCCCTGCTCTCCTTTCTGTCCCTGAGGCCCCTTGCACTTGGCAGTGGGGCGTGGGAAGGGAGAAGGCTGTCAAGAGCAGCTTTGGCACCTGCCTGGGCCTGCGGAGACCAAGCCAAGCACCTCTGGTAGGGTGTGTTCCCCCCTTTGAGCACAGGACAGAGGCGGATCACCTCTGCCCAGCAAGAACCCCAAATGTCTCTCAGAGAGCTGTGAATTCCAAGGCCTTTATTAATGCCATCTTCCCTATCTGGTGTGTTTTAGCTCTTGGCAAGATGCGTTTGCTTCTTGCTTGCTGGAAGCCGCTCTGCTGCAGGGCCACACCGAGTTGGGCTGTGCGGGCCGGGCACAGACATGGAGAGGCCTTCCCTGAGCACTTGGCCGGCCTTGGTGTGTCCAGGGCTGTGTTAGACACTCGGGGCAACGGATTCCTTCCAAGCAGGGGCGCCTTGCCTGGGGAGGGGGTGGCCCCGGGGCACGTGGCAGCGTCAGCAAGGGCCCCTTGTGACACGGTGCAGCAGGGTCACCGTGCGGCGCAGTGGAACAGGCTGTGGCAGCAGCCCTTTGTGACACGCGCTGACATAGGTGCTGGCAGCGTCACGGCCACGCCAGAGTGCTCGGTGCACGCGACGGGACAGGACGTGACAGAGTGGTGCTGTGTGGATCCCCCGCACAGCCAGCTCGTTCATTGCCCACCCGAAGCTTTTCCGAAGCGCTACTCCTGCGGCTGGCCTCACGGCCAGACCTCGGGACACGTTGACTCGGAGTCTTTCCGAGGCATCTCCCATCCCTGCGGCCGGTGCCCCTGTGGCCAGGCCGTGGGAGTTGGTGAACGCCATCCTTCACGAGGAGTCTCCTGTCATTGTGGCAGGAGCCCTCGAGAACACAGGGCAGGACTTGCTGTCCTGTCATCCTCCTGAGGCCTCCCTGTCGCAGGTGCCTGCAAGGCACGACTACGGCACCGCTGACTCGGACCTCTGCCGAGGCATCTGTCCCTCGAGGTCGGGCAGCGGGATGGCGAGCAAAGTGCTCAGCCTATTCCGGAGCCTTCGGGGGAAGAAAAAGAACGGCCCTGCAGCTGCCCCAGTGCACCAGCCTGCAGAGCCGGAGCAGTTGCAGCCACTGCAGGACGGTGAGTGGCGCAGCTGGGCCGCAGCACTGGTGCCTGCAGCCAGCCTAGGCCCCATCCTGGCCATCCCATCCCATCCCATCCCATCCCATCCCATCCCATCCCATCCCATCCCATCCCATCCCATCCCATCCCATCCCATCCCATCCCATCCCATCCCTATGGACATGCCCACGGACAGGATGGGACAGGGGCAGGGACTGCCCCCCCGATGGCAGCTATGCCCCATCTCCCAGACGGGCAGGGGCCTTTCCCTGCCTGGGGAGTGCAGGGCTGGCCTGTGTTCTCCGGCCTCTCCCACAGCCCCTCAGCTCCGGCTGCTCTCCCTCTTTGCCAGATGCAGCCAAGGAGCGGTCTCAAGAGCAGGAGCCCACCCGCGGCCGCTTCCGTAGAGCGGCGCAGGTACCTGCGGCCATCCCCACCTGGGCCGGGCCTGCTGGCCCTGCTCAGCCCAGCCCTGCGCTTGGAGCAGACCATGGAACGTCCCTCTCTTCCCGCCCTTCCTTCTGCTGCAGGCACTGCGGAGGTTCCTGCGCCTTCGGCGCAGAAAGACCAGCGCCACCGTGACCGGGGGCACGGCCCAGCCCGACTCCATGCCCAGCCAGCTGCGGGCAGAGCCTGCTGCCAGCACTGCGCCCGCTGAGCTGGCTGCAAGCTGTGAGCGGGCAGCGGCCGAGGGCCGGGCGGAGGCTGACATGGCCCTGACTGAGGGGATGGCCACCTCAAACACCCGCAATCAGGCCATCCAAGAGACGGACGCCGTGACTGCCCTGACTGTGAGTCCTGCACCCAGTCTGGAGTTTTGCCAGAAGGGTGTTTCTTCTCTGCAGCAGGCAAGCAGCCTGGGGCCGGGGCTGAAGGCCTCCCAGGATCACGTGGCCCCTCAAGCCATGTCCGCTGGTCCCGCTCAGCCTTTGGGGCCATCACAGTGGGGTGGGAAGGCAAGCACTTCCTGGGGGAAGGAAGCTGGGCAAGTTGCTGCCTAGGACAGCACACCAAGTCTCCCCCATGCCGTTCCCTCCAGGTGCTAGCCACGGTCAGGGCCATCCTGCAGAGACTGGCGTCCTGCGACACCGTGGACGCTGGGTTGCAAATGGCCATCGTGAGCCTAACAGAAGATCATCCCGCTCACGTGGTCATGAGCCTCCTGCACTGTGCCCCATTATGTGACAGGTACGGGGCACAAGTGCCTCCAGAGCTCGGTGCTCACCGCCCGTAGGGCCCCTCGGGCCTCTCTGTTTCCCAAGCCTGCTGCCATGCTCCCTCCCGGCCCCTCAGGGCACCGGGGCTCTGTCACCCGGCACCACGCAGCTGCACGGGGCAGGGTGCTGACACACAGCTCTGGTCCCACAGAGCTGCCACACTGATGTGGAGGGCCATGGGCACCTCAGTAGTCGCTGTGGAGGAGGTCCTTCCGGCGCTGCTCTCCGTAGTAGAGAAGCAGCCACCGCACGGCAGGATCTTCTGCAGCGGGAATGAGGCCGCCTTTGCCCTTGCTGTGAGTTTCTGGAGCTGGCCTTTGCTGGCCCTCCAGGTCACCTCTCCAGCAGCTCTCCATGCTCTCCCCACGCTGCAGCTCCCGGCCTGGGCTGAAAGCTGGGCTCAGGGCAGGCTCAGGGACAGCAGGCCGGCTGCCCGCCCTGCCTCCCCCCCTCGGGCCCTGCCTCATGGACACCTCCGCACTGAGCGCTGCCTCGGGGTGCTTTGTCTCTTGCAGGCAACTCTGGTGCTGCAGAGGATTGTCCCCACGTCCGAGTGGCACTACGGGATGCTCATTTCTTCTCCCCAGCTGCTGGTGGAACTGCTCTTGGAAATTTTCTCTGCCACAGAGCAGATGCCAGAGGACGTTGAGACCCGCAGCTTCTGGAGAGTGTGCCGGGAGGAACACGGCCTTCCCAGCGACCCCAACAGGTCCCAGTCGCCCTGTCCTTCCCATGCCCCCTGTGGCCAGGGCCAGTGCTCCCAGCGTGACCTGGCCCTTGCTGGGCACACAGGTTTGCAGCGCACACCATGAAGGCTCTGCTCTCCCGACTGGGCTTCCACAAGAAGCTGGTGGCTCTGGAGCACACACAGGTCTGGGACGCCCTGCTCTGTGCCAACACCCAGCACGAGGCAGCGGGCCTGCTGGCCAGGTGAGACCCCCTTCTCCCCTCCGCCACCGCCAGCATTTGTGCCCCGTGCCCGGAGTGCCCCACACAGTCCCTGCGGCCGTAAGCCAGAGGGCCTTGCCAGCGAGGCACGGCCGAGCAGACTGCACAAGCCTGGCACAGGAGGATGCCCAGGAGCAGCCGCCTGCCAAGGGGCCCGTGTCCCCTTGCAGAGTGCTGGGGAAAGATCAGACCTCTGTCACTCACTCCTGGGAGAGGTTTGCCCGCCGCCTCAGGGCCTTGGTGCCTTTTTCCCCTGCCAGGGAGATGCGCCGTGGCTTGAGCCCCCTGTGTCCCCACATGGCCTGGCACCTGCTCAGCCTGCTCATCCGCAAGCAGCCACGCCGGGATCTGCCTGCCCTGGCGTTCTTTGTGGAGGTGAGCCTGATGGCCAGCGCTGCCTGCCTGAGCTGCCTCCCAGCTCTGGGGCCTCTGCTAGCCGCAGCCGCCTGGGACGCTGCCCGCGCCCGCTGCCGCTGCTGCAGGGGCCCGGCCCTGTGCGGCTCCAGGCTCCTGCCGGCCGGCTCCCCCGTCACTGCCCTGTGCCTTTCAGCTCCTGGACTGTCTGGACTTGAGCCGACACGGTCCCAGTGCCCTCTGGCTCCTATCCAGGCACCTGCCCAGCCAGTGCAGGGACAGGCTGCGCCTGCAGCTCAGAGGCCTCGTGCTGCTCAGCAAGGAGCCCTCGCTGGTGAGAAGGGGGCAGTGGCTGAAGCCGCGCTGGCAGCGTGGGGCGGGGGAACGCACACCTTTGGCTTTGGCTGGCCTCTGCCAGCAGAGGCAGCTGCTCCCAGCTCTCCTGCCTCCCGCTTCAGCTGCCCCAGTGCCACCAGCAGCTGCTGCTGCTGCAGCCGTTCACCGCTTCACAGCACAGCCTCGTCTTGCACACAGGGCGGAGGAATACACGGCCTCTATCAACACCTGCTGCAGCAGCTGCGTGATCCCAATGTAGAGATGCTCTGGACCAGCCTCTCCGTGCTCACGCGTCTGCTGCAGGACAAAGATTTCAAGATACCCAGCATCACCAGCCTGAAGCTGGCTGAGCCCCAGATGCCACACTTTGACAACGTAAGGCTCTGTGCCCCCAGCCAAGAGCACTGGCCCCTGCCTGCAAACTCTGTGCTCTCTGCAGTTTTGGGCCTTTGCTTCAATGGGTCGGGAGGATTTGGTGCTTAGGACTTTTCCTTTCCTTGCAGGACAAGAGCCAGCTGCAGCTGCTCTCCATTCAGCTCTTCAGCCAGGTGATGGAGCTGGGAGTGGAAGAGGGGGAAGAGGCTCTCACGAGAATCCTGAGCCAGAGCCTGCTCCCTCTATTCCTGTGCTTGGCACGTGGCCAAGGTGAGGTTTTGTGGGATGCTGCTGTATCCATGGGAGAGGGCTCGGCCCCCTCCTGCCCTGGCGCCTGGCGGGCTCCAGCCTCCCCCTGTCAATCTGACCTTCGACGCAAGATCTGCCGAACTGCGCCTGCAGGATGGGAAGAACCAGCGTCCTTTGGCCACCCCCAGTTCCCACTGAAGATGGGAGCACCTGCAGAGCAGAGGGGACCAGCTGCAGCTCCAGGCCCAGCTCTTGCTGCTCACAGCTGAGCCTGTGGCAAGCTCCAGGAGCTCCTGCCTTCTTGCTCCCTCTTTGCAGCTCCCTCCCTCCAGCCCCCTGGCCCTGCCAATCCCCTGTTTTCCCTCCCAGTTCACCCCTTCACTTTGCCTTCCCTTAATAAACATTTTGGCGTTTTCACTTAAGCCATGGCTCTGTCTGTGGAGCTGAAGCAGCACAAATCCTGAGCCCGGGGACACGCAGGGCCCTGCTGCCATTCTCTTCCACGCTGTCGTCTGTGCACGGGCAGAGAGGAACAAGGGCAGCTCAGGCTGCAGAGGTCCCTGTCCTGCTGCTCCAGTTGCACAGCACCGTGGAGTTGAAGGTCGTGCTGAGCACGCTGAGGGGGACAGTGACCCTGGGTTTTAGAAGAGCCGGCTTGGGGTGTGCTCTGAAGCCAGCCGTCAGGGATTCCATGGCAGGCATCCAGCGAGGGCAAAGGAGCTTGCAATGCTGGAAGTCTTCACAGAAAGCTTCCTGAAAGCACAGCAATGCTCCAGCCCTACACAGGGACAGGAAGAGGGCAGAACCAGAGACCAGCGTGGCCTAGCAGTGAGCTCTGGCTGTGCCAAAAAGCAAATGAAGCTGCACCAGCAGCAGCAGCAGCAGCAGCGGAGTGGCAGAGGCTCAGAGGCGCGAGCGTCCCAGTGGCCGCAGCGCTGTCAGGCAGTGCCTGCAGGCTGCGTGTGGTTCCGGCGCCTCTGCTCTCCCCACAAGCCAGGAAGCGCTGCCCCTGCCTCAGAGGCAGTCAGAAAGGCAAGCAAGTGAGCCCAGGGGCAGGGGATCCTTGCCATCTCTCTGGGGCATGGCTGCAAAACAGCTGCTGCTTTGTGTTTGGGCTGTGCTGAGCCCAGAGCCGGCCAGCTTGTGCTCTGCTCTGCCAGGAGCGTTCTGGGCAGGCAGGAGAAGTGCTGCGTGCACAGTGGGGAAGGGGCTGACCAGAGCCTCCTGCGGGAACAGGGCTCCGCTCCCTGGCTGGCAACAGCCTGCTTTTGCTGCCCTGAGCGCAGGCAGGAGTTCAGGCACATGAGGAGGCAGCGGGCAGCTCCTGTTTATAGGGGGCCCGGGGCTGCGTGCCAGAAAGGACCCATGGAAACATACTCGGGGGAAGAAAGAGGAGCTCCAGCTGGAGTGCCATGGCTGCAAGGAGCAGAAGGAATTCAGCCTTGCCAGAGTTTCTGAAGTGTGTGTTGGTGCTCCCCGGGAAATGTGCGCATTTGTGGAAATGCCTTTGGAAGAGAGGGGCTTGCTTCTCAAGCAAAGTGATTCCCCAGGAGTCCCCCCAGTGATGTAGGTGCAGCTGTCTGCCTCTGCTTCCCTGCTCTCCTTTCTGTCCCTGAGGCCCCTTGCACTTGGCAGTGGGGCGTGGGAAGGGAGAAGGCTGTCAAGAGCAGCTTTGGCACCTGCCTGGGCTTGCGGAGACCAAGCCAAGCACCTGTGGTAGGGTGTGTTCCCCCCTTTGAGCACAGCACAGAGGCGGATCACCTCTGCCCAGCAAGAACCCCAAATGTCTCTCAGAGAGCTGTGAATTCCAAGGCCTTTATTAATGCCATCTTCCCTAGCTGGTGTGTTTTAGCTCTTGGCAAGATGCATTTGCTTCTTGCCTGCTGGAAGCCGCTCTGCTCCAGGGCCACACCGAGTTGGGCTGTGCGGGCCGGGCACAGACGTGGAGAGGCCTTCCCTGAGCACTTGGCCAGCATTGGTGTGTCCAGGGCTGTGTTAGACACTCGGGGCAACGGATTCCTTCCAAGCAGGGGCGCCTTGCCTGGGGAGGGGGTGGCCCCGGGGCACGTGGCAGCGTCACCAAGGGCCCCTTGTGACACGGTGCAGCAGGGTCACCGTGCGGCGCAGTGGAACAGGCTGTGGCAGCAGCCCTTTGTGACACGTGCTGACATAGGTGCTGGCAGCGTCACGGCCACACCAGAGTGCTCGGTGCACGCGACGGGACAGGACGTGACAGAGTGGTGCTGTGTGGATCCCCCGCACAGCCAGCTCGTTCATTGCCCACCCGGAGCTTTCCCGACGCGCTACTCCTGCGGCTGGCCTCACGGCCAGGCCTAAGGAGTCGTTTACTCGGAGTCTTTCCGAGGAATCTCCCATCCCTGCGGCCGGTGCCCCTGTGGCCAGGCCGTGGGAGTTGGTGAACTCCATCATTCACGAGGAGTCTCCTGTCATTGTGGCAGGAGCCCTCGAGAACACAGGGCAGGACTTGCTGTCCTGTCATCCTCCTGAGGCCTCCCTGTCGCAGGTGCCTGCAAGGCATGACTGCGGCACCGCTGACTCCGACCTTTGCCGAGGCATCTGTCCCTCCAGGTCGGGCAGCGGGATGGCGAGCAAAGTGCTCAGCCTATTCCGGAGGCTTCGGGGGAAGAAAAAGAACGGCCCTGCAGCTGCCCCAGTGCACCAGCCTGCAGAGCCGGAGCAGTTGCAGCCGCTGCAGGACGGTGAGTGGCGCAGCTGGGCCGCAGCACTGGAGCCTGCAGCCAGCCTAGGCCCCATCCCATCCCATCCCATCCCATCCCATCCCATCCCATCCCATCCCATCCCATCCCGTCCCGTCCCGTCCCGTCCCGTCCCGTCCCGTCCCCTCCCGTCCCGTCCCGTCCCGTCCCGTCCCATCCCATCCCATCCCATCCCATCCCATCCCTATGGACATGCCCACGGACAGGATGGGACAGGGGCAGGGACTGCCCCCCCGATGGCAGTCGTGGTCCGTCCCCCGGGCACGCAGGGGCCTTTGCCTGCCTGGGGAGTGCAGGGCTGGCCTGTGTTCTCCGGCCTCTCCCACAGCCCCTCAGCTCCGGCTGCTCTCCCTCTTTGCCAGATGCAGCCAAGGACCGGTCTCAAGAGCAGGAGCCCACCCGCGGCCGCTTCCGTAGAGCGGCGCAGGTACCTGCGGCCATCCCCACCTGGGCCGGGCCTGCTGGCCCTGCTCGGCCCAGCCCCGCGCTTGGAGCAGACCATGGAACGTCCCTCTCTTCCCGCCCTTCCTTCTGCTGCAGGCACTGCGGAGGTTCCTGCGTCTCCGGCGCAGAAAGACCAGCGCCACCGTGACCGGGGGCACGGCCCAGCCCGACTCCATGCCCAGCCAGTTGCGGGCAGAGCCTGCTGCCAGCACTGTGCCCGCTGAGCTGGCTGCAAGCTGTGAGCGGGCAGCGGCCGAGGGCCGGGCGGAGGCTGACATGGCCCTGACTGAGGGGATGGCCACCACAAACACCCTCAATCAGGCCATCCAAGAGACGGACGCCGTGACTGCCCTGACTGTGAGTCCTGCACCCAGTCTGGAGTTTTGCCAGAAGGGTGTTTCTTCTCTGCAGCAGGCAAGCAGCCTGGGGCCGGGGCTGAAGGCCTCCCAGGATCACGTGGCCCCTCAAGCCATGTCCGCTGGTCCAGCTCAGCCTTTGGGGCCATCACAGTGGGGTGGGAAGGCAAGCACTTCCTGGGGGAAGGAAGCTGGGCAAGCTGCTGCCTAGGACAGCACACCAAGTCTCCCCCATGCCGTTCCCTCCAGGTGCTAGCCACGGTCAGGGCCATCCTGGAGAGACTGGCGTCCTGGGACACCGTGGACGCCGGGCTGCAAATGGCCATCGTGAGCCTGACAGAAGATCATCCCGCTCACGTGGTCATGAGCCTCCTGCACTGTGCCCCATTGTGTGACAGGTACGGGGCACAGGTGACTCGGGAGCTCGGTGCTCACCGGCCCGTAGGGCCCCTCGGGCACCTCTGTTTCCCAAGCCTGCTGCCATGCTCCCTCCCGGCCCCTCAGGGTACCGGGGCTCTGTCACCTGGCCCCACGCAGCTGCACGGGGCAGGGTGCTGACACACAGCTCTGGTCCCACAGAGCTGCCACACTGATGTGGAGGGCCATGGCCACCTCAGAAGTCGCCGTGGACGAGGTCCTTCCGGCGCTGCTCTCCGTAGTAGAGAAGCAGCCACCGCACGGCCCGATCTTCTGCAGCGGGAATGAGGCCGCCTTTGCCCTTGCTGTGAGTTTCTGGAGCTGGCCTTTGCTGGCCCTCCAGGTCACCTCTCCAGCAGCTCTCCATGCTCTCCCCACGCTGCAGCTCCCGGCCTGGGCTGAAAGCTGGGCTCAGGGCAGGCTCAGGGGCAGCAGGCTGGCTGCCCGCCCTGCCTCTCCCCTCGGGCCCTGCCTCATGGGCACCTGGGCACTGAGCGCTGCCTCGGGGTGCTTTGTCTCTTGCAGGCAACTCTGGTGCTGCGGAGGATTGTCCCCACATCCCAGTGGCGCTACGGGATGCTCATTTATTCTCCCCAGCTGCTGGTGGATCTGCTCTTGGAAATTTTCTCTGCCACAGAGCAGATGCCAGAGGACGTTGAGACCCGCAGCTTCTGGAGAGTGTGCCGGGAGGAACACGGCCTTCCCAGCGACCCCAACAGGTGCCAGTCGCCCTGTCCTTCCCATGCCCCCTGTGGCCAGGGCCAGTGCTCCCAGCGTGACCCGGCCTTTGCTCGGCACACAGGTTTGCAGTGCACACCATGAAGGCTCTGCTCTCCCGACTGGGCTTCCACAAGAAGCTGGTGGCTCTGGAGCACACACAGGTCTGGGACGCCCTGCTCTGTGCCAACACCCAGCACGAGGCAGCGGGCCTGCTGGCCAGGTGAGACCCCCTTCTCCCCTCCGCCACTGCCAGCATTTGTGCCCCGTGCCCGGAGTGCCCCATGCAGTCCCTGCGGCCGTAAGCCAGAGGGCCTTGCCACCGAGGCACGGCCAAGCAGACTGCACAAGCCTGGCAGAGGAGGATGCCCAGGAGCAGCCGCCTGCCAAGGGGCCCGTGTCCCCTTGCAGAGTGCTGGGGAAAGATCAGACCTCTGTCACTCACTCCTGGGAGAGGTTTGCCCGCCGCCTCAGGGCCTTGGTGCCTTTTTCCCCTGCCAGGGAGATGCGCCGTGGCTTGAGCCCCCTGTGTCCCCACATGGCCTCGCACCTGCTCAGCCTGCTCATCCGCAAGCAGCCACGCCGGGATCTGCCTGCCCTGGCCTTCTTTGTGGAGGTGAGCCTGACGGCCAGCGCTGCCTGCCTGAGCTGCCTCCCAGCTCTGGGGCCTCTGCTAGCCGCAGCCGCCTGGGACGCTGCCCGCGCCCGCTGCCGCTGCTGCAGGGGCCCGGCCCTGTGCGGCTCCGGGCTCCTGCCGGCCGGCTCCCCCGTCACTGCCCTGTGCCTTTCAGCTCCTGGACTGTCTGGACTTGAGCCGACATGGTCCCAGTGCCCTCTGGCTCCTATCCAGGCACCTGCCCAGCCAGTGCAGGGACAGGCTGCGCCTGCAGCTCAGAGGCCTCGTGCTGCTCAGCAAGGAGCCCTCGCTGGTGAGAAGGGGGCAGTGGCTGAAGCCGCGCTGGCAGCGTGGGGCGGGGGAACACACACCTTTGGCCTTGGCTGGCCTCTGCCAGCAGAGGCAGCTGCTCCCAGCTCTCCTGCCTCCTGCTTCAGCTGCCCCAGTGCCACCAGCAGCTGCTGCTGCTGCAGCCGTTCACGGCTTCACAGCACAGCCTCGTCTTGCACACAGGGCGGAGGAATACACGGCCTCTATCAACACCTGCTGCAGCAGCTGCGTGATCCCAATGCAGAGATGCTCTGGACCAGCCTCTCCGTGCTCACGCACGTGCTGCAGGACAAAGATTTCAAGATACCCAGCATCACCAGCCTGAAGCTGGCTGAGCCCCAGATGCCACACTTTGACAACGTAAGGCTCTGTGCCCCCAGCCAAGAGCACTGGCCCCTGCCTGCAAACTCTGTGCTCTCTGCATTTTTGGGCCTTTGCTTCAATGGGTCGGGAGCATTTGGTGCTTAGGACTTTTCCTTTCCTTGCAGGACAAGAGCCAGCTGCAGCTGCTCTCCATTCAGCTCTTCAGCCAGGTGATGGAGCTGGGAGTGGAAGAGGGGGAAGAGGCTCTCACGAGAATCCTGAGCCAGAGCCTGCTCCCTCTATTCCTGTGCTTGGCACGTGGCCAAGGTGAGGTTTTGTGGGATGCTGCTGTATCCATGGGAGAGGGCTCGGCCCCCTCCTGCCCTGGCGCCTGGCGGGCTCCAGCCTCCCCCTGTCAATCTGACCTTCGACGCAAGATCTGCCGAACTGCGCCTGCAGGATGGGAAGAACCAGCGTCCTTTGGCCACCCCCAGTTCCCACTGAAGATGGGAGCACCTGCAGAGCAGAGGGGACCAGCTGCAGCTCCAGGCCCAGCTCTTGCTGCTCACAGCTGAGCCTGTGGCAAGCTCCAGGAGCTCCTGCCTTCTTGCTCCCTGTTTGCAGCTCCCTCCCTCCAGCCCCCTGGCCCTGCCAATCCCCTGTTTTCCCTCCCAGTTCACCCCTTCACTTTGCCTTCCCTTAATAAACATTTTGGCGTTTTCACTTAAGCCATGGCTCTGTCTGTGGAGCTGAAGCAGCACAAATCCTGAGCCCGGGGACACGCAGGGCCCTGCTGCCGTTCTCTTCCATGCTGTCGTCTGTGCACGGGCAGAGAGGAACAAGGGCAGCTCAGGCTGCAAAGGTCCCTGTCCTGCTGCTCCAGTTGCACAGCACCGTGGAGTTGAAGGTCGTGCTGAGCACGCTGAGGGGGACAGTGACCCTGGGTTTTAGAAGAGCCGGCTTGGGGTGTGCTCTGAAGCCAGCCGTGAGGGATTCCATGGCAGGCATCCAGCGAGGGCAAAGGAGCTTGCAATGCTGGAAGTCTTCACAGAAAGCTTCCTGAAAGCACAGCAATGCTCCAGCCCTACACAGGGACAGGAAGAGGGCAGAACCAGAGACCAGCGTGGCCTAGCAGTGAGCTCTGGCTGTGCCAAAAAGCAAATGAAGCTGCACCAGCAGCAGCAGCAGCAGCAGCGGAGTGGCAGAGGCTCAGAGGCGCGAGCGTCCCAGTGGAGGCAGTGCTGTCAGGCAGTGCCTGCACGCTGCGTGTGGTTGCGGCGCCTCTGCTCTCCCCACAAGCCAGGAAGCGCTGCCCCTGCCTCAGAGCCAGTCAGAAAGGCAAGCAAGTGAGCCCAGGGGCAGGGGATCCTTGCCATCTCTCTGGGGCATGGCTGCAAAACAGCTGCTGCTTTGTGTTTGAGGTGCGCCTGTGTTTGGGCTGTGCTGAGCCCAGAGCCGGCCAGCTTGTGCTCTGCTCTGCCAGGAGCGTTCTGGGCAGGCAGGAGAAGTGCTGCGTGCACAGTGGGGAAGGGGCTGACCAGAGCCTCCTGCGGGAACAGGGCTCCGCTCCCTGGCTGGCAACAGCCTGCTTTTGCTGCCCTGAGCGCAGGCAGGAGTTCAGGCACATGAGGAGGCTGCGGGCAGCTCCTGTTTATAGGGGGCCCAGGGCTGCGTGCCAGAAAGGACCCGTGGAAACATACTCGGGGGAAGAAAGAGAAGCTCGAGCTGGAGTGCCATGGCTGCAAGGAGCAGAAGGAATTCAGCCTTGCCAGAGTTTCTGAAGTGTGTGTTGGTGCTCCCCGGGAAATGTGCGCATTTGTGGAAATGCCTTTGGAAGAGAGGGGCTTGCTTCTCAAGCAAAGTGCTTCCCCAGGAGCCCCCCCAGTGATGTAGGTGCAGCTGTCTGCCTCTGCCTCCCTGCTCTCCTTTCTGTCCCTGAGGCCCCTTGCACTTGGCAGTGGGGCGTGGGAAGGGAGAAGGCTGTCAAGAGCAGCTTTGGCACCAGCCTGGGCTTGCGGAGACCAAGCCAAGCACCTGTGGTAGGGTGTGTTCCCCCCTTTGAGCACAGCACAGAGGCGGATCACCTCTGCCCAGCAAGATGCCTCTCAGAGAGCTGTGAATTCCAAGGCCTTTATTAATGCCATCTTCCCTAGCTGGTGTGTTTTAGTTCTTGGCAAGATGCATTTGCTTCTTGCTTGCTGGAAGCCGCTCTGCTCCAGGGCCACACCGAGTTGGGCTGTGCGGGCCGGGCACAGACGTGGAGAGGCCTTCCCTGAGCACTTGGCCGGCCTTGGTGTGTCCAGGGCTGTGTTAGACACTCGGGGCAACGGATTCCTTCCAAGCAGGGGCGCCTTGCCTGGGGAGGGGGTGGCCCTGGGGCACGTGGCAGCGTCACCAAGGGCCCCTTGTGACACGGTGCAGCAGGGTCACCGTGCGGCGCAGTGGAACAGGGTGTGGCAGCAGCCCTTTGTGACACGCGCTGACATAGGTGCTGGCAGCGTCACGGCCACGCCAGAGTGCTCGGTGCACGCGACGGGACAGGACGTGACAGAGTGGTGCTGTGTGGATCCGCCGCACAGCCAGCTCGTTCATTGCCCACCCGGAGCTTTCCCGACGCGCTACTCCTGCGGCTGGCCTCGCGGCCAGACCTCGGGACACGTTGACTCGGAGTCTTTCCGAGGCATCTCCCATCCCTGCGGCCGGTGCCCCTGTGGCCAGGCCGTGGGAGTTGGTGAACTCCATCCTTCACGAGGAGTCTCCTGTCATTGTGGCAGGAGCCCTCGAGAACACAGGGCAGGACTTGCTGTCCTCTCATCCTCCTGAGGCCTCCCTGTCGCAGGTGCCTGCAAGGCACAACTGCGGCACCGCTGACTCCGACCTTTGCCGAGGCATCTGTCCCTCCAGGTCGGGCAGCGGGATGGCGAGCAAAGTGCTCAGCCTATTCCGGAGGCTTCAGGGGAAGAAAAAGAACGGCCCTGCAGCTGCCCCAGTGCAGCAGCCTGCAGAGCTGGAGCAGTTGCAGACACTGCAGGACGGTGAGTGGCGCAGCTGGGCCGCAGCACTGGTGCCTGCAGCCAGCCTAGGCCCCATCCCGCCCCATCCCATCCCATCCCATCCCATCCCATCCCATCCCATCCCATCCCATCCCATCCCATCCCATCCCATCCCATCCCATCCCATCCCATCTCATCCCATCCCTATGGACATGCCCACGGACAGGATGGGACAGGGGCAGGGACTGCCCCCCCGATGGCAGCTATGCCCCATCTCCCAGACGGGCAGGGGCCTTTCCCTGCCTGGGGAGTGCAGGGCTGGCCTGTGTTCTCCGGCCTCTCCCACAGCCCCTCAGCTCCGGCTGCTCTCCCTCTTTGCCAGATGCAGCCAAGGACCGGTCTCAAGAGCAGGAGCCCACCCGCGGCCGCTTCCGTAGAGCGGCGCAGGTACCTGCGGCCATCCCCACCTGGGCCGGGCCTGCTGGCCCTGCTCAGCCCAGCCCCACGCTAGGAGCAGACCATGGAACGTCCCTCTCTTCCCGCCCTTCCTTTTGCTGCAGGCACTGCGGAGGTTCCTGCGTCTCCGGCGCAGAAAGAACAGGGCCACCGTGACCGGGGGCACGGCCCAGCCCGACTCCATGCCCAGCCAGCTGCGGGCAGAGCCTGCTGCCAGCACTGCGCCTGCTGAGCTGGCTGCAAGCTGTGAGCGGGCAGCGGCCGAGGGCAGGGCGGAGGCTGACATGGCCCTGACTGAGGGGATGGCCACCACAAACACCCTCAATCAGGCCATCCAAGAGACGGACGCCGTGACTGCCCTGACTGTGAGTCCTGCACCCAGTCTGGAGTTTTGCCAGAAGGGTGTTTCTTCTCTGCAGCAGGCAAGCAGCCTGGGGCCGGGGCTGAAGGCCTCCCAGGATCACGTGGCCCCTCAAGCCATGTCCGCTGGTCCCGCTCAGCCTTTGGGGCCATCACAGTGGGGTGGGAAGGCAAGCACTTCCTGGGGGAAGGAAGCTGGGCAAGTTGCTGCCTAGGACAGCACACCAAGTCTCCCCCATGCCGTTCCCTCCAGGTGCTAGCCACGGTCAGGGCCATCCTGCAGAGACTGGCGTCCTGCGACACCGTGGACGCCGGGCTGCAAATGGCCATCGTGAGCCTGACCGAAGAACATCCCGCTCACGTGGTCATGAGCCTCCTGCACTGTGCCCCATTATGTGACAGGTACGGGGCACAAGCGCCTCCAGAGCTCGGTGCTCACCGGCCCGTAGGGCCCCTCGGGCACCTCTGTTTCCCAAGCCTGCTGCCATGCTCCCTCCCGGCCCCTCAGGGCACCAGGGCTCTGTCACCTGGCCCGAGGCAGCTGCACGGGGCAGGGAGCTGACACACAGCTCTGGTCCCACAGAGCTGCCACACTGATGTGGAGGGCCATGGGCACCTCAGAAGTCGCCGTGGAGGAGGTCCTTCCGGCGCTGCTCTCCGTAGTAGAGAAGCAGCCACCGCACGGCAGGATCTTCTGCAGCGGGAATGAGGCCGCCTTTGCCCTTGCTGTGAGTTTCTGGAGCTGGCCTTTGCTCGCCCTCCAGGTCACCCTCTCCAGCAGCTCTCCATGCTCTCCCCACGCTGCAGCTCCCGGCCTGGGCTGAAAGCTGGGCTCAGGGCAGGCTCAGGGGCAGCAGGCCGGGTGCCCGCCCTGCCTCTCCCCTCGGGCCCTGCCTCATGGGCACCTCGGCACTGAGCGCTGCCTCGGGGTGCTTTGTCTCTTGCAGGCAACTCTGGTGCTGCAGAGGATTGTCCCCACGTCCCAGTGGCACTACGGGATGCTCATTTCTTCTCCCCAGCTGCTGGTGGATCTGCTCTTGGAAATTTTCTCTGCCACAGAGCAGATGCCAGAGGACGTTGAGACCCGCAGCTTCTGGAGAGTGTGCCGGGAGGAACACGGCCTTCCCAGCGACCCCAACAGGTGCCAGTCGCCCTGTCCTTCCCATGCCCCCTGTGGCCAGGGCCAGTGCTCCCAGCGTGACCTGGCCCTTGCTGGGCACACAGGTTTGCAGCGCAGACCATGAAGGCTCTGCTCTCCCGACTGGGCTTCCACAAGAAGCTGGTGGCTCTGGAGCACACACAGGTCTGGGACGCCCTGCTCTGTGCCAACACCCAGCACGAGGCAGCGGGCCTGCTGGCCAGGTGAGACCCCCTTCTCCCCTCCGCCACCGCCAGCATTTGTGCCCCGTGCCCGGAGTGCCCCACACAGTCCCTGCGGCCGTAAGCCAGAGGGCCTTGCCACCGAGGCACGGCCGAGCAGACTGCACAAGCCTGGCAGAGGAGGATGCCCAGGAGCAGCCGCTTCCCAAGGGGCCCGTGTCCCCTTGCAGAGTGCTGGGGAAAGATCAGACCTCTGTCAGTCACTCCTGGGAGAGGTTTGCCCGCCGGCTCAGGGCCTTGGTGCCTTTTTCCCCTGCCAGGGAGATGCGCCGTGGCTTGAGCCCCCTGTGTCCCCACATGGCCTCGCACCTGCTCAGCCTGCTTATCCGCAAGCAGCCACGCCGGGATCTGCCTGCTCTGGCGTTCTTTGTGGAGGTGAGCCCGACGGCCAGCGCTGCCTGCCTGAGCTGCCTCCCAGCTCTGGGGCCTCTGCTAGCCGCAGCCGCCTGGGACGCTGCCCGCGCCCGCTGCCGCTGCTGCAGGGGCCCGGCCCTGTGCGGCTCCGGGCTCCTGCCGGCCGGCTCCCCCGTCACTGCCCTGTGCCTTTCAGCTCCTGGACTGTCTGGACTTGAGCCGACACGGTCCCAGTGCCCTCTGGCTCCTATCCAGGCACCTGCCCAGCCAGTGCAGGGACAGGCTGCGCCTGCAGCTCAGAGGCCTCGTGCTGCTCAGCAAGGAGCCCTCGCTGGTGAGAAGGGGGCAGTGGCTGAAGCCGCGCTGGCAGCGTGGGGCGGGGGAACACACACCTTTGGCCTTGGCTGGGCTCTGCCAGCAGAGGCAGCTGCTCCCAGCTCTCCTGCCTCCCGCTTCAGCTGCCCCAGTGCCACCAGCAGCTGCTGCTGCTGCAGCCGTTCACGGCTTCACAGCACAGCCTCGTCTTGCACACAGGGCGCAGGAATACACGGCCTCTATCAACACCTGCTGCAGCAGCTGCGTGATCCCAATGCAGAGATGCTCTGGACCAGCCTCTCCGTGCTCACGCACGTGCTGCAGGACAAAGATTTTAAGATACCCAGCATCAGCACCCTGAAGCTGGCTGAGCCCCAGATGCCACACTTTGACAACGTAAGGCTCTGTGCCCCCAGCCAAGAGCACTGGCCCCTGCCTGCAAACTCTGTGCTCTCTGCAGGTTTGGGCCTTTGCTTCAATGGGTCGGGAGCATTTGGTGCTTAGGACTTTTCCTTTCCTTGCAGGACAAGAGCCAGCTGCAGCTGCTCTCCATTCAGCTCTTCAGCCAGGTGATGGAGCTGGGAGTGGAAGAGGGGGAAGAGGCTCTCACGAGAATCCTGAGCCAGAGCCTGCTCCCTCTATTCCTGTGCTTGGCACGTGGCCAAGGTGAGGTTTTGTGGGATGCTGCTGTATCCATGGGAGAGGGCTCGGCCCCCTCCTGCCCTGGCGCCTGGCGGGCTCCAGCCTCCCCCTGTCAATCTGACCTTCGACGCAAGATCTGCCGAACTGCGCCTGCAGGATGGGAAGAACCAGCGTCCTTTGGCCACCCCCAGTTCCCACTGAAGATGGGAGCACCTGCAGAGCAGAGGGGACCAGCTGCAGCTCCAGGCCCAGCTCTTGCTGCTCACAGCTGAGCCTCTGGCAAGCTCCAGGAGCTCCTGCCTTCTTGCTCCCTGTTTGCAGCTCCCTCCCTCCCGCCCCCTGGCCCTGCCAATCCCCTGTTTTCCCTCCCAGTTCACCCCTTCACTTTGCCTTCCCTTAATAAACATTTTGGCGTTTTCACTTAAGCCATGGCTCTGTCTGTGGAGCTGAAGCAGCACAAATCCTGAGCCCGGGGACACGCAGGGCCCTGCTGCCGTTCTCTTCCACGCTGTCGTCTGTGCACGGGCAGAGAGGAACAAGGGCAGCTCAGGCTGCAGAGGTCCCTGTCCTGCTGCTCCAGTTGCACAGCACCGTGGAGTTGAAGGTCGTGCTGAGCACGCTGAAGGGAACAAGGACCCTGGGATTTAGAAGAGCCAGCTTGAGTATGCTCTTCCATGTCGAGCATCCACCGAGGGCAGAGGAGCTTGCGGTGCTGGAAGTTCTCACCAAGAGCTTGCTGAAAGCACAGCAATGCTCCAGCCCTACACAGGGAGAGGAAGAGGGCAGAACCAGAGAGCATGGTGGCCTAACAGTGAGCTCTGGCTCTCTGGCTGTGCCAAAAAGCAAATGAAGCAGCAGCAGCAGCAGGGCAGTGGCTGTGACTCAGAGGCGCGAGCGTCCCAGTGGCCGCAGCGCTGTCAGGCAGTGCCTGCAGGCTGGGTGCGCTTCTGGCAGCTCTGCTCTCCCCACAAGTGAGGAATCGTAGCCCGTGCCTCAGGCCCAGTCAGAAAGGCAAGCAAGTGAGACCAGGGGCAGGGGATCCTTCCCATCTCCCTTGGGCATGGCTGCAAAGCAGCCGCTGCGTCTTCCTGTGCCTGTGTTTGGGGAGTGCTGAGCCCAGAGCCGGCCAGCTTGTGCTCTGCTGTGCCAGGAGCGTTCTGGGCGGGCAGGAGAAGTGCTGCGTGCACAGTGGAGCGTCCTGCAAGGGGCTGACCAGAGCCTCCTGCGGGAACAGGGCTCCGCTCCCTGGCTGGGAACAGCCTGCTTTTGCTGCCGTGAGCGCAGGCAGGAGTTCAGGCACGTGCAGAGGCAGCGGGCAGCTCGTGTTTGTAGGGGCCCGGGGCTGCGCGCCCAAAGCGACACGTGGGCGTGGGGAAGGAAGTGACACAGACCTGGGGGAAGGAAGATGAGCTCCAGTTGGAGTGCCTGTGCTGCAAGGAGCACAAGGAATTTGGCCTTGCCAGGGTTTCTGAAGTGTGTGTTGGTGTTTCCCGGGAAATGCAGACATTTGGGGAAGTGCCTTTGGAGGAGAGGACCTTGATTCTCAAGGAAACTGCTTCCCCAGGAGCCCTCAGTGACGTAGGTGCAGCTGTCTCCCTTTGGCTCCCTGTGCTTTCAGTCCTTGAGGCCCCTTGCACTTGGCAGAGGGGCGTGCAAAGCGACAAATCCATGTAGTGATAGACATTATGTTTTCTTGATGCAGAATGTGATTTTATAGACTCTCTCTTCTGGTGGAGATGCTCTTTTAATTCTAGTGTGTTGATTATGCCTGTTAATACATATTTTAACTTGCTCTGGCATTCTTCACAAAGAGTAGCTGTCCTTTAGTCTTTGATTTACCTCAGCAAATGTTCAGACAGAACTTCAGATATCTGAATTTAGCCCATTTCTCCTCTCACTTTCATTTCAGAGAATGTCATAAATGCAGATCTACACACTAAAGTATCCAAGATTTCTGTGCAATAGAAAGATGAGTAAACAGTAGTAGAGCCCAAGCTACATTACCTTTAGCGATTACCAAAGGCACTAGGTATTTAGAAAAGTTTTCCTTCTTTCAGCAATATTATCAATAGATTGTTATAGATACATATTATAATATTCTAATATTGGCTTTTTGCAAATATTAAAATGGATTTTATATGTGTTAAAGTAACTTTCTTATAAAGATATAGTTTTTATTTCAGTTCTTAATTAGGCTTAGACATAGTAGTGAAATAGCTGATAGAAGTATGCTTGTGTTCAAATGCCTACTTAAATGGGATAACATCCAATGAACATAGAAAGAAGACACCTGCTACAGATGTGCCCACTGTCAGCACTCACTGTCTGAAGATGGTGCGGACCAAGGTCCAAAAATTGGAGGTGGCAAGAATGGACTAAAACCACAGCCAAGGAATATGCATGCTCTAAGACACAGGAGGAGCCATGCAAAACAATTCTTGGAACATGTAAACTAAAGTTTGCTATGAATAAGGTTCTATGCATATGCAGCAATCTTTGTGCAACACACAGCGTGGTCTTGGCTGAGTGCCCAGATGCATCCAGCCATAATAACCTTTGCGCTATGGTCCTTGTCTCCTGTTGTCCTTTATTAAACTTTATCAGTTTTCACATGTGTTTTTCACATGCATGGACATATTTCTGGCCTGTGTGTTCTTGCTTTGGGGCAGCAATATTGTGTTTGGTGAATTAACGAGATTTTTTCACTTAGCTGCTTGGAAGTTGTGGGAAAAGCCCTTTTGTTGATCTCAGACCTAAGACAAACAAAAGAACTGCAAAAAAAATCAGAGATGCCAGCCTGAGGCTACCTGAGAATCCCGCCTGGGCTGCCAGGTTTCCAGAAGACACAAGACATGCCCCAGCTGCCAAAGCTGCAGAAGCTGCCAGGCGCTGGGAAAGGCTCCCAGCTGCCCTCCAGCCCTGCCAGTGCCGGGGCAGGGACTGCCCCACTGCACAAGGACACCAAAGGGGCCTGTCCAAAGCAGGGAGCTAAGTCACCTCAGCTGTTACTCAGGGGGTTCTAATGATCATCACTGTTCACTGCTTAGACCCGCCTGGCTCCCAGGCTGGGAATGACCCTTTTCAATGGCTGTGGGTGGGTGTCACCCGGATCTGATGAAAGGAGAGCAGGGCAGCTGCGGCTGGCTCTCCGGGACGGATGCTCTGCGGAGTCTGCGGGAGTTGGCTCTTCCAAGCTGCTAAGGGAAAACTTTGATAAGCATCGGCTTTTGTAGCTGTGGTGGGGTTTGCTTTGCTCCTGGAGAAGGTGGAGAAGCTGTGGAAGAGCACGGGGCTCCCCTTACCTGAGAGGAAACGCGCTCTGATCCTGGCTCAGGCACGGGCTGTACAACCTGCGGCCAGTCCCGTGCTGGTGCGGCTGGAACAGCTGCGCTGCGCTGTGAGCTCAGGAGAATGGAGCTGTAGCTGCTGCCACCCTTGGCTGTGTTTGGAAGCAGAAGGTAGGAACATCAGTCTTCTATTGTGTTTGACTTTATTGTTATTTAATATTATAGTAAATACTGAGCATGAGCTGGGGTGCAGATTGTAATTGCTCATCTTTCCAAAGATCTATATAGATTAACCTGTGCCCTGTTTATTTTTCCTAACTCACCAATTTACTGCAGTGGTTTTAGAGTGCATTTTTATTGTTGTAATGTCTGAATGTGGTGGGAGAATATATATGATGTTAGGGTATTTTTGCTTTTGTTTTTTCTCTAATAAAACCACTCTTTTCAGCTTGGTGAAGATGAAATCTGCTTCTGTCCTTGTATAGAGCTATGGGTTTGTTTACATGGCTTCTCCTTCCCTTTTCTGCCTGGGCTTTCTCACCTGCAGTTTTCAATAGAAAAGTGAAGCCATAGGTGGAATAAATAGACTCCACAACCTGATGTAGTTATGAAGTGGGTCTGTATTGTCAGCACCCGGAACAAGCGAGATAGCTCTCCTGAAAACTTGTGCCCTGAGCCCTGCTCTGAGCCCAATCTTTTATTCACAAAGGTGCTCCATATAGGTGACATTGCTCAACCTTTTCATGCATATCCAACCCCTGGCCCTGCCTGTTCTTGCCTGGCATGATAATTACATCCATGATTTCTTAAGTAAAAGGAAAAAAATCAACACTTAATTCTACAAGCTAAAATTTAAATGCTTAATTCATATTGCTAACTCAAGTGAACTCCAAAAATCTCTATTTCAAAAGCAACAAATATTTGAAAGATTATGGCTTCTGTTGTGGCTTCCCCAATGGCACAGGCAGTGGATCAATCTCCCCCTCAGCACGTTTGCAGGGGATGGGGGAGCTGAGACGGGCAGGGGCACCATGGCAGGATATGGCCATGCACAGGAACCTGGACAAGCTTGAGAAGTGGGAGACAACCTCATCTGACAGCTTCATGAGGTCCCACAAGGCCAAGTGCCAGGTGCTGCACCTGGCCCGGAGCAATTGCTGAGTCCCGGATTTATCCGGGGCAGAAGAGACCTTCAGATGTGTCCGTTTGGTGCCGCCTCCCTGGCTGCTCCCAGCACCTCCAGAACCAGCACTTGGCTGGGTTTGGGCCTTTCCCATGCCTACTTCCCGCAGGGCTGGCCAGAGGGGAGCACCCCCAGCCTGTGCCTCTGCCCCCCAGCCCCTGTGGGCTGCTGTGGGTGGCAATGCTCCAGAGGGGAATGTCCTTGCAGCAGAAGTGCCAGAGAGAGCCCAGAGCCAAAGAGTCTCTCTCCTGTAGGCACTGCTTCTTCATTGCATTGAAATATTTCCAGTGCTGGAGTGGGCTAATGGGTGTTCCTCATCCCACCCAAAAAGAAGCTGATGGTTGGCTATTATTTGAGAATTTCTCTCAAGTTGAGCCTGGCAGGGGGTTATTTACAGGGAGAAGCTGCTACAATAAATACCCTGATGCCTCCCCCAGGGTCTGTGTGTTTCAACACTCTTGGCCTTTGCAGATGTAATCATCACAGAACTGAGGTCATTTGATATTACAGAAAGGTTAAAAAACTATGCATGGGAAGGTCATAACGAAAATTTCTAACTAACAAAAACTGGTTTGCCCTGCAGCCTTGAACTCATGTGCTTATACCCTTCCCAAAAGAAAACCTATTCACTGAAGATGCATCATCATCCCAAAAACATGTTGAAATTAGGCTCGTGATTCCCTCAGGGAGCTAGGAGGTCATATTTTGCTGCAGCCAAAAGGTTATTAGAAAAAAGAATGAAAGCTGTTGGTGCTAGGTGGTGTTAGTTCTGGTTTGCATTTGTTCCAGTTAATTTCTTGGGTGTTGCTGTGAGCTGGAAAAGGAGCAGGGTTGAACACCAGAATAAAAGACAGGTAGGAGAAGAGGAGAGGGGACAGAAAAGTAGGCTGTCAGGAGAGAATAGAAGTTGCCTAGCACCTAGCCAAAGGGGAAGGGGACAGGGATCACCCAAGGCTGTGAAAAGCAATCAAAAACAGCATTGTGTTGGTGTGTGTCTATGTTCAGCTCTCAGGAGACAGAGATACACAGCCGGCTCAGTTGAATCCTTACTAAGAAGAAGGTTCTTGTTTGCTTTAATGACTTTGTCTCCACTTAATGGTAACTAAGAGTTTGTTTATTTCTAACACCTCTCTCCCAGCAGCTCAGAGCAGCATTGCACAGCGCTTGCTGTGCTCCAGAGAGCACAAAGCAGGCTGGCCTGGTGGCCCTGAATATTTCTGCAAAGCACTCTGCATTTCACACCTTTGCTGTGGCTCAGGGCAGAACTGCAGGCACTGGCAATTTGGAAGGGGAAGTTTGCTCTATCTATACTATTTCCAAGGATTATTACATGAAAATAATCTCTGCAGTGCTTGTTGGTCCCTTAGCACAGCTGCCATAAAACAAAAATCATCAAGGTTTTTTTTTCTCCTCTTTTAAAAAATGCAGAAGCAGAATCCATCTAAAGTAGACAGCAATAACAATGGAAAGAGGCCTTGGAGTCTCCATGAAAGTGCCTGCCAGCATAGTAACAGCTCTGTGCTGGTGGTACTGAAACAGATGGTGACCAAAGAGACTTTGTGACTTTCTTGTTCAACCCAGAGGAAAATTTCCTTCACTTTTCCCACGCCACCAGAGGTCACAAAGAGGGTTTTATCCTGTCCCTCTGCAGCTGAGCTCAGCCACTGGACACGGTGGGGAGCTGGAGTCCTCACTGCCATTAGAACTGTGCAGCCCAGGGATGGCCCTGCTCCTGTGCTGCAGAAACACAGCACCGGCGCCGACTGCCCACGGTGGATCCCAGCCCAGGCACCTGGCTGCAAGCCACCAACTTGTTAAAGCACCAAGAAACAGCCAAGGGTTGGCATACAATTCCAACTGCAGTCGGAGCAAAACACATCCTAAACTTCTCCAGGCCACCCACAATGTACAGACGATTTGAAAGCCTGAAAGTTTTGAAGACCTGCAGGATTTGGAAAAGACACGACAGAATGGAGGAAAATTGATGTGCTTTGGTTAATAAAGGGAAAAGCAAGCAGAACTGCTTGGGCATTGCTTTGGTGTTTTTTTCTCATTTCTTTCTTTTTCTTTTTCTTTTTCTTTTTCTTTTTCTTTTTCTTTTTCTATTTTTCTTTTTCTCTTTCTCTTTCTCTTTCTTTTTATTTATCATTTTTTTTCTTTCTCTTTCTTATTCTCTTTTTCTTTTTCATTCTCTTTTTCTTTTTCATTTTCTTTTTCTTTTTCTTTTTCTTTTTCTTTTTCTTTTTCTTTTTCTTTTTCTTTTTCTTTTTATTTTTCTCTTTGTCTTTTTCTTTTTCTCTTTCTTTTTCTCTTTCTTTTCCTTTTTCTATTTCTATTTTTCTTTTTCTCTTTCTTTTTCATTTTCTTTTTCTCTTTCTCTTTTTCTTTTTCTCTTTCTTTTTCTTTGTCTATTTCATTTTCTTTTTCTCTGTCTTTTTCTTTTTCTCTTTCTTTTTCTTTTTAATTTTCTCTTTCTTTTTCTCTTTCATTTTATTTTTCTCTTTCTTTTTCATTTTCTCTTTCTCTTTCTTGTTCTTTCTTTTTATTTTTCACTTTCTCTTTTTCTCTTTCTTTTTCTCTTTTTCTTTTTCTCTCTTTCTCTTTCTTTTTCTTTTTAATTTTCTTTTTCTTTTTCTCTTTCTTTTTCTTTTTCTATTTCTCTTTTTCTCTTTATCTTTCTTTTTCTTTTTCTCTTTTTCTTTTTCTCTTTCTCTTTTTCTTTTTCTCTTTCTTTTTCTTTTTCTCTTTCTTCTTCTCTTTCTTTTTCTTTGTCTTTTTCATTTTCTCTTTCTCTTTTTCTCTTTCTCTTTCTTTTTATTTATCATTTTCTTTTTTTCTTTTTCTTATTCTCTTTTTCTTTTTCTTTTTCTTTTTCTTTTTCTTTTTCTTTTTCTTTTTCTTTTTCTTTTTCTTTTTCTTTTTCTTTTTCTCTTTCTTTTCCTTTTTTTCTTATCCATTTTCTCTTCCTTTTCAATTTCCAGTTTTCTTTTTCCATACAATTGAAACTAGGATGATTGAACCTCCATTTTGAAGGATATTTACCACACATCCAACCATTCCACTGAAAAATTTTTGTCCTTCAGAGACAGAGCTCCAACACTGTTCAAAAAGCAAATGAGAAATTCCAGGCATGGCTGGAGGCCTAAATGGCAGGTTTCTGAACTGGTTAGGTGTCTGAACTGCTTAGGTTTCTGAACTGCCACTTCCCTTCTGATGCAACCAGAGCTACAGCAGATGCTGATGTGCTGCAGGGACATTTTTAGGAGGGGATCTGGTGGAAGTGGTGCCAGCAGATGGCAACGGGATTTTGTCCAGTGGCACACAGAACACGGGACAGGTGAGAAAGACAGAGGGATCAGTCAGTATTTGCTCCTTACCATGCCAGAAGTTTCTTTCCAGTAAGGAGCTTCTCCTTCCACCATTTCAATGCCCACGATTCCAAAAGACCATATGTCCACTTTGGGGCCATATGGCTGACCTGTCACCACTTCAGGCGCCATCCACCCAGAAGTGCTGGCCACGGAGCTCTGTCTACTCTGCTCAGGAGTGAGCTGAGCAAAGAGGCCAAAGTCAGCTGTGGAGAAAACAAAAAACCATCAAAGCCAGCTCCATTTAGGAAACTAAGCAAAAAAATTCCCCACTCTCAGTCTAAGAATGCACTGTGTCATCTGCTGGAAATCTGTCCCTGCTCTATTTCCTCAGGGCTTTAGCCAAGTGTTAGAAATATGGTTAGTAATTTGTGGAAATAAAAGATATATGAAATATATATGTGTAAAATAAACGGCCGGTACACATCTTCCCCAGGATGGCGAAACCACGGCAGATGGGCAGAGTGGTGTCACCACATTTACATGCGAAATACAACCTGGGCTGCACAGGAGATGGGCATTCACAGAAGCATGCACCCAGTGACGCCCAAGCGTGGATGGCCTGGACGAGGTACCTATCTGAGATGACCAAAGCCATCAACACCTTCCATCTGAATGCCAGATTCCAGGAATCAAGGAAACGTATTATTCTATTCCCAGATGAAGGTTTTGTGCAGCCTGAACCGAAGAATGAAACCAGCTTGAATATGCAGAACTTAGAAGGAGACAAAGAGACTCTGCCGCGGGCAAAATAAATCGTATAAGAACTGCTATCTCGAAGCAGCCAGTGTGGACAAGGAGAATTTGGTGCTAGCGAGACCAATCTCACGTCCACCCGGCTCACCTCCCGGAGGTGGTACGCTGTCCGATTGATTGGTGGCTGTCAGGAATGTATTACGGTCGCGAAATAAATTTTATTTTTAATTTTTTTATCAAAATTGGCCATTTTTCATTTTTCATTTATAACACAAGGAAATAAGGAATTGTCCATTTCAAAAAAACCTCATCATTTTTTTACACTACCTCCATCAGTGGCCTTTTTATCTGAAGCTTTAGACTTGTAGCTCCCTCCCTCTTGAAAGGACACACAAGCCAATGCCACTGTTGACTGCTTGTGGTTCCTTGTCATACCTCTGTGCACTTTGCAACCATGTCACCAGCTCACAGAGGGGTCCCTGCACTGTCACCAGAACCATTTCTGGGGAGCTGGCAGTCACTCCAAGCAGCCTCACACCCACATTCCTGGAATGCTGCACCTGACCAATAATACACTGACCCAGTTTGACAGAGCCATCGGTTCTGAGAAGGATGTTGCAGCTCTTCAGACCTCGGTGGATCATGTGGTTGGAGTGAAGAAAATCCAGTCCTCGCAGGCACTGAGAGAGAAAACAGAAACAGGAGAGCAAAACTAAGTGATGTGATTTCATCACAAAAGAAAGGAAACAGCTCTAAAATATTCCCTTTCCCCAGGGGAATGGGGAGTAATGGCAGAACACAGTGCCACTGAGAGGAAGAGCTTGCTGCTGTAACACTTGCAGAGCAGGACCTTTCTAAAGAAAGGCATGTCAGCCTTTGAAAGAGCAACAGCACCTGCTGTTGTAGACTGTCCCCTGCAAACCAACCAGGATGACTGCTGCTGCAGGGGATGTGCTCTCTCCAGACAAGGGTTTGCCAAGAAATAAAAAACCCCTGGGGTGTGAAGTGGATCACTTTTGGGTGGGAGGCTGCATGACAAAGGTTTTATTGCTGGCCTCAGCACAGACTTGGAAGTATCACATCAGTCACCTTCCTGCAGCAAACACTAATTTGTGTGACTACTATACTTTTCAGTTGAGGACTGTGAGAAATTAGTCTGTTTTTCTTAGCCATTCGTTTCAAATCCTGCCCCCAGCACCTTTGCTTTTACAGACAAGAAATGCAGTGCAGACAGGCTCGAGGTAAAGGTTTAGAGAGGCAAGGTGGGGAACAGCAAATACAAATATGAGACAGAGCCAGCATACAACAGCAGGAGATAAGATTACAGGAACACAGTACAGTGAGTGCAGGGGCACTGGCAGGCATTTCACTTGAGATGCTTTTGCTTGCCCCTAGCATAGCACCAACACACAAACAGAATCACAGAATCATAGAATCACAGAATCATGAGGTTGTAAGAGACCTCTAAGATCATCAAGTCCAACCTATGCCCTGACATCTCAACTAGACTATAGCACCAAGTGCCATGTCCAATCTTTTTTTAAACACATCCAGAGATGGTGATTCCACCACCTCGCTGGGAAGACAATTCCAGTGCTTTATTATTCTTTCAGTGAAAAATTTTTTCCTAATATCCAACCTATACCTTCCCTGACGTAGCTTGAGACTGTGTCCCCTTGTTCTGTCAGTTGCTGCCCGGTGGAAGAGACCGACCCCCGCCTGTCTACAACCTCCCTTCAGGAAGTTGTAGAGAGCAATAAGGTCACCTCTAAGCCTCCTCCTTTCCAGGCTAAACAACCCCAGCTCCCTCAAACGTTCCTCGTAGGGCTTGTTTTCCAAGCCTCTCACCAGCCTCGTTGCTCTCCTCTGGACACGCTCAAGTATCTCAATATCCTTCCTAAATTGAGGGGCCCAGAACTGGACACAGTACTCAAGATGTGGCCTCACCAGTGCCGAGTACAGGGGGAGAATGACCTCCCTGCTCCTGCTGGTCACACAATTCCTAATGCGGGCCAGGATGCCGTTGGCCTTCTTGGCCACCAAGGCACATTGCTGGCTCATATCCAATCGGCTGTCAACCAGCACCCCCAGGTCCCTTTCTGCCTGAACACTATCCAGCCACACCGTCCCCAGCCTGTAACGCTGTAGGGGATTTTTGTGGCCAAAATGCAGAACTCGGCACTTAGACTTATTAAACTTCATACTGTTGGACTCTACCCATCCATCCAACCGATCTAAGTCTCTCTGCAGAGCCCTCCTTCCTTCCAATAGATCAACACAAGCTCCTAGCTTAGTGTCGTCTGCAAATTTACTAATGAAGGACTCGATGCCCTCATCCATGTCATCTATAAAAATATTAAATAGAACTGGTCCTAGTACAGACCCCTGAGGGACAGCACTGGTGACTGGCCGCCAGCTGGATGCAGCACCATTCACAACCACTCTCTGGGCCCGGCCATCCAGCCAGTTCCTAACCCAGCAAAGAGTGCTCCTATCCAAGCCACGGGCTGCCAGCTTTTCCAGGAGTGTACTGTGGGAGACAGTATCAAAGGCCTTGCTGAAGTCTAAATAGACAACATCCACAGCCTTTCCTGCATCCATCAGACGAGTTACCTGGTCATAGAAGGAGACCAGGTTGGTCAGACATGACCTACCCTTCATAAACCCATGCTGACTCGGTCTGATACCCTGGCCATCTTGTAAGTGCTGTGTGATAGCACTTAGTATGAACCGTTCCATTATCTTACCTGGTACTGAGGTCAGGCTAACTGGCCTGTAATTACGAGGATCCTCCTTCCCACCTTTTTTGTAAACAGGTGTCACATTGGCCAGTTTCCAATCATCTGGAACCTCACCAGTGAGCCACGACTCCTGGTAAATGATGGAGAGCGGCTTGGCAACCTCATCTGCCAGCTCCCTCATCACCCTCGGGTGGATCCCATCTGGTCCCATTGATTTATAAATATCCAAGTGTCCCAGCAGTTCTCTGACTGCCTCCTCTTGGATAATAAGAGGACCATTCTGATCCCTGGCACCACCTACCAACCCTAGAGGACAGTTTTCATGAGGATAAGCTGTCTTACCACTAAAAACTGAGGTGAAGAAAACATTAAACACTTCCGCCTTTTCCGCGTCTTTAGTAACTAGTTTGCCTGCTCCATCCAATAAGGAACCGAGGTTGGTTATACCTTTCCTTTTACCATTAATATATTTGTAAAAACTTTTTTTATTATTTTTAACAGAAGTTGCCAAGTTGAGTTCAAACTGAGCTTTGGCCTCCCTAATTTTTTTTCTACATGCCCTGGCAGCACCCTTAAATAATTCCTCAGAAATCACTCCCTCCTTAAAAAGATGATACATCTTTTTCTTATTTCTAAGTTCCTTCAAAACCTCATTACTCATCCAGACTGGACGTTTGCCTCGTCTACTCATCTTTCGGCACACAGGGACAGTCTGTTCTTGTGCCCTCAAGATCTCTGCTTTGAAGCACACCCATCTCTCTTGGACTCCTTTGTTTTTAAAGGCTGTTTCCCAAGGAATTCTCTGGATAAGTCTTTTAAATAGGCCAAAATCTGCCCTCCGGAAGTCCAGTGTAGAGATCTTATTGATA